>NC_142794.1:37386890-37546890 GCF_049724085.1 Artemia sp. Qi Xiang Cuo
AGCAGACTGATTCTCGATCATTATCACACTCACTCTTATCAGCTTTCTTATAAAGTCTCTTGATTAAGGTTTTCTTAAAATCGTTAGGTACTTCCCCTTTTTCAAAAATCATATTCATAATCTTCAGTAGCTTATTTCTAACCTCAGAGCCACCATATTGAAGAAACTCATTCACCAAACTATCAGGACCTGGAGACTTATTATTTTTTAATCCTTTAAGTACTGTCGTTAATTCTTTCACACAAAACAAATCTTCCCTCACATCCAAGGTATCACAAACTTTTTCATTTTCCTCTATATCCTTTCCTGCAACTCTATCTCAGTTTAGCAAATTCTCAAAATGTCCTAGCCATCTCTATTTAACTCTTTCCTTATCACTAAATGTGGCCCCGTTCCTATCTTTAACTGGGACAAGTCCGGATTGACTACTCCTTATCGATTCATTAACATGCCAGTACAATATTTTACTATTATGCCGTCTAGCTGCATCTTCCAGATCCTCGGCAATTTTGTCCATGGCCTCCACTTCACACCTCCTTAGTTCATATTTTAATGCTTTGTCCACTTTCTTTACATTCCTTTTGTTATTCATATGATCTATCATTCAGATTAATCTTGTATAAGACCCTTATCCTTTCTGCTAAAAATAATGCTTGTTCACTAATATTCTTAGCTGCCGTCCTAGCTTTCTTCCCTAAGACATCTTCAGCAACTACACAAATTATTTTTTCTAAAATCATTCCAACCATCTTCCACATTAGCAATTTTGAAACTCTCAAGTTTAGTTTTCAACTGTTCCTGGAAAGTGTCTCTCAAATTCTCATCCTGGACTCTACCAACATCATAACTTCCCGAGAGGTAGTTACCCTTCCGAAACTTCAGCTTTAAATTAACCCTTGACACTATTATATGGTGGTCTTTACTTTTAACATCAGTAACAGCACACCTACATACCCTAGTATTTTGTATTGATGCTGCCAGTCTTCGGTTTACTATAAAATAATCAATAAGGTTTGCTGTCTTACCATCACGTGAATACCATGTTAACTTATGAGCCATTTTATGACCAAACACCGTATTGATTATAACCGGATTCTTATGCCTACAAAATTGCAAAGTCTCTATCCATTCTATCTGTCCATCTGTCAAAGTCTGTTGATCTTTACTTTTAACATCAATAACAGCACTTCTATATACCCTAGTATCTTGTATTGATCCTGCTAGTCTTCGGTTTACAATAACATAATCAATAAAGTTTGCTGTCTTACCATCACGTGAATACCATGTTAACTTATGAGCCATTTTATGACCAAACACCGTATTGATTATTATACCTACAAAATTGCAAAAGTCTGTAGCCATTACTGTTTTCTATTCCTACACCAAATTTACCTAGGCTAGAATACCATCTATCCCTATTTTTACCGACCTGGGCGTTAAAATCTCCAAGTAAAAACACCATATTTCTACCTGGGACCATGGGCGTAGGCAGGATTAGGCAGCATATTGTCTAGGGGGGCAGACAATAGTGTGATGGAGTTTTATCAACTGCTTTTTCTATACCAACTGCTTTTTCAGCCATATCCAATGTAAATTTGAAGGTCTAGGGGGGCAGCTGCGTCCCCTGCCCCCCTCCCTACGCCCTTGTCTAGGACCCTGTCTATATGCTCCTGTTTGTCGGTTTTACAGGGGCATACACTACTATAACTGATACCCTGAACTTTTTAGTCATAAAATGAGCAATTAGTATTCTATTATTAATACCTTCCCAGCCTAAACAAGACTTAGCAGCTTCCTTATTCATCATGAGCCCTATTCTCTGTCTATATACCCCATCCTTCCTGGCTGAATAAACAAATTCTATATCACCTTATTTAATGCTTCCTACCCCTGGGATATGAGTTTCTGAAACTCCTACTCAGTCCAGTTCGAATCGTTTGAATTCATCAGTCAAAATGTCCATACAATAGTCAGTTTTTAACGTTGTAACACTCCAAGTTCCAATTTTCATGTTCTTTAACTCATTGAAATTATTTTGGCCTCAGGAAAAGCAATGATTCCGGATACCAGTGAGTGCAGGACGGGGATCACATATCTCCTCAAGTCTACACCGGAGTGCTTAAGCCGGCTTAGAACTGGACAGTAAGAAGTCCCTGGGACCTCCAGTATGAATGGAGGCTTTGTGCAATCCTGGGCCCAGCTTGGTCGCAACATGGTTTTCAGCACTTGGCGATGCTCTTCTATCAACAAGAGTCGAAATCCTGCACAGACAGTCTTAAGCCTATTACCTACGATTCATTACATATTCATGCCTACAAATAATATGCTACTACGGGGAGGCAGCCCATAATAGATACATTAGCTAGGAAGAGGCTTTTCAGCCCGAAAACGCCCCGCAAAACAGACCAAGCCCAGAAGAATTATCCATTAATCAGAATCCCATGTGAATGCTGTGTCATTTACTAGGCTATAATTTTCTCGAGGAACACCACTCCCCAATTGGGAATAGAGTTGACAGCAAGGTCCCCAGTCTTGCAGGTACCCCGAAAAAGTCGAGGCAGCGCTTTGCAGAGGGCGTTTTCCATAGATCTTGAGCTTACGCCCAGCCGCAGTTGTCCTCCTATAGAGGATCCTCTTATGATGGTATTCTACGTCACCATGCAATTTAACCTATTGCTGGGAGAAGGTCTGTAACTCATGGGACGTGTGGACATGCCGGTGGGCCTTATTGAGTGTACTTTTAGGGGCCTTCTTCCTCCTCCGCCTGCATTTATGGCCCCGGACGAGGGTGCCCCAGTTTCTATTCTGGACCCCCAGGGCCAAGGTCCCCCCTTGGTCCCTTCCTACTATGAAGGTACCATACATATCCGTAGGATGTTCCCCTATCACCACTTGGGGACACTCTGAGTGGCCTGGGGGAGGCCCCTTAAGGCTGCCAAATGGTAGGGGAAAGTGTTGTGAGCTGCTATACATGTTATGTAGATCAACACATGCTTGCATATTTTAAAGAAATTTTTATCCATTTCCATCTCTTAAAGTAAGTATTTTCATGTACTGATTTGTTTATTATAGTTTTTTTTATATTAATAATGATTTACTTTTCACTGTTCTGTATTGCAGTTATATCTTTGGAGTAAATAAAAAGCATAGTACTTCAATCTTAAATTCATAACCTACAACTGAATGAATGCATTTAATAAATAATGGTTGTGTTGTACCTTTGACTGTAATAAATAGTGTACCTTTGACTGCTCAACTGTACAACATGTTCTTATATGATGGAAAAAAAAGCATTAGTAAGTAAAAAAAACATGAATTATTTAACATCATTTAGACAATTATTATTTAGAATGTACCCTTTCTCCTTTTATTTTGTCTGAGCAGCCTAGATGACCTTGAATCAAATTGGCAAAGATATTTAAGTCAGATACAAGAAATCACTCAAAAAAATCTCAAAGGCGTTTTTGCGCTATCAATGTTGCTGGCATCAGCATTCCATCAGTGCCTAAATTTTCCAGGGTCAATTTTAAAGATTTTATGTTGATAGGTGCACCATCAGGCACTATTGGAGCAGCAAATCAGTTAGGGTGGTCCAATAAAAAATTATTTCTGGAGTTTCTGGAACACTTCATTAAGCATGTTAAACCAGCTGTTACACAAGTAATTCTTCTGAATGATAGCCACAAGAGGCATGTGACCATACCCGTGATCCCTTTGGCAAAATATTCTGGGATAGATTTATTAACATTTCCATCCCCATACCAGTCACAAAATGCAGCCACTAGAAAGGTCTGTTTTGGGACTTTTCAACACCTTTTGTAATGTTGCAGTAAATGATTGGATATTGACACCAGGTAATTCTGGCAAGCCTACCACAATATATGATGTTGCTTCTTTTGTTGGATTGGCATATCCGAAGGACTTCTGTCCGACTAACATTGTAAATGGCTTTAAGGTAGCTGTATTAGTGCCACTCAATGAAAACATTTTCACGGAAGATGAATTTTCATCTTCAACTGTAACAGACAGACCACTTGTTGCTAAAAATTTGAATCAGAATGGTGTGGAAACATTGGAAGCCACTGATTTTTCATCCAAAAATGCTACTAAAGTGATTTCACCACGGATGATTAGACCTCATCCAAAGGCAAGACCTAGGAAAGATGTTACCAAAGGGAGGCAGATTGGTAATTCAAGAATATTGACTGACTCTCCGAGAAAGGAAGAAATTGCGAAACAGAATAGGGAAAAGAAAAAAGTGAGTCAGGTAGGCCGAGAGACAAAAAACAGTGAAACAGTTATAGGTTGATTAAACATGTGATTCTAACTCAGATACTGATTAGCGACGGATGATAATGAAGATTATGCCACAGATTTTACAGGCTTGGCTGATTTGGGAGATCAAGAAAATTTTGAAAGAAACGAAATTTCTAAAGGTGACTTTTTTTGTTGTAAAGTTGGCTTGCAAAAGGAACGTGAAACATTTTGTTGCAGAAGTTATTTAAAAATTAAATATCTAAAGAAACTAGGTGATACCAACTCCTCTTAATTTTTAAGGACTGATCAAAAGGGGTTTCACATTGATCAATAAAATATATTATTGAAACTTCGAGTTCCAGTGAAAACCTGTGGGACTGCTTTTCAAATGGAACATCTGTGATTTGAATTGATTTGTCAATGTTTAATTTAGAATAGTTGATATTTACTAAGGAACAAGTAGAGTTTGTAGAGTTTTGTAGAGTTTGTAGCCAAGACTGGGCTAAATACTCCTTCTACTCTTCCCAACCATTGTGGTCGTTAAAAAGGTCATAGAATTCATATAGTATTCCGGTATATACCGGTGTAATTGTTCCCTATATTTTTTCGTCTGAAGGAATAGGCTCTGATTTCCAAGGTTTTGGAAAAAATCTCTTTTTCATTCTATTATGGTGTACTACTTCTTCCTTTTCATTATACTGATGTTTTAGAACATAAGTAAATTATTTGGTAGAATTTTTACAATCCTGTAGGGCCCATCCCATTTCGGTTTTAACTTTTTTGTCCCTTCAAAGTTAGTTTTGTATACATAGACCAAATCTCCTAAACAATAATTTGTCTTATTTTTGCTTCTTCTGTCATGTTTTTCTTTTTGTTCTGTTTTCGCATCTTCCAAATTGTCCTTAACTTGTTCCATAGCTTTTTTCATTACCATCACCATTTTTGCTTATATTGGTCTAGGTTGTAATATATTCTATCATTTTTTATTTCATCTAAACAAATTCTGGGATCTCTTAGATCTTGTAACAAAAATGTTGTTTCTTTTAAAGAACGTGAAAAAGCCGTATTTACTGCAAAGACTACGAATGATAAATGTTCATCCCAATTTTCATTTTACTCTCTTGCATGTATCCCCAACATGTAAGCTAAATCCCTATGTTTGCGTTCAACTTTTCCATTAGCGGAAGCCTTGTAAGACGAGGTAAACCATCGTTCTACCCCCAAATAGTCCGTAATTTCGTCTAATAATTTGGCTCTAAAACATGGCCCATTGTCACTAAGAAAATTTCTAGGGAAAAACCCATGTTCTAAAAATGGCTGGTTGACTAAACCTTTCGCAATGGTGTTTGTCTTTTGTCTTTAATTGCAAAAACGCATAAATATGAGTTGAAATGGTCAACAACGGTTAGTACACACCTGTTTCCTTTCCTGGAAACTGGTAAGCTTCCTCCTGTTCCCCAAATGTCTATTGACATTAATTCTCTTATTCCTGAAGGGGTGGGATATAGGCCTAATTCGGCCCTAGGGGTCTTTGGTGGCGACTTTTGTTTGGCCCACTCTTGGCAGCTTTGTATGAAAGCTTTTACTTTTGAGTACATTTTTGGAAAATAAAAATTTACTTTTAGACTCCCAATAGTTTTCGCTTCTCCCATGTGACAGCCAATAGTTGCGTGTGCCATCTGTAAAATTTCCCCTTCCAGTGATTTTGGAATTACTGGAATAGTTTTAAGTCATTGTTCTATGTTCTTGCGATGGTCTGTAATATCTTACCAAAAGATTTTTACTTTCATCCAGATAAAAATTATCTAAGTCCCTCAAAAAATGTTTAAAGTGCTCTGGCAGTTCCGTTCCTTTTGATAAAAAGGATTTTATCGCTAAATAAAAATCATCTTTATCTTGATGATTCAAAACATTTTCATTAGATAGTATTTCTACCCCTTCCAGTTCGTTCTGGATGGTTGTTATCAAATTTCCTTCCGTATCAGGATTTCGTGACAAATAGTCCGGTAAAATGTTAGTACAGCCCTTATATATAATGGGGTATATGAATATGCTTGTGGACGTAGTATCCATCGTGTCAGCCGTGCTGAAGTATTTTGCATCGTATGTAGCCAAATTAGTGATTTTTGGTCTACGCATAAAATAAATTTCTTCCCAAGTAAAGATTTGCAAAAATATTCTGTAAAAATTACAACTGCTAGGCATTCTCTTTCAACCGTCGAATATTTTCTTTCTGCCTCCGTCAGGGACTTGCTGGCATATCGGAATATTGATTCTACTCCTTCCGAATTTATGTTTAATAATATGGCTCCAATTCCGTACCCCGACGCATCTCTTTGTAAACAGAAGTCTTGTGACAAAAATCTTGTAATTTAAGTATTGGTGCCTGTAATAATTGCCTTTTTATTTCATTCAGCGCCTGCATTGCGTCCACTGGACATTCGAATTTACCTGATTTTTTCAAAAGGTTTGTCAAAGGTTGTGCTATTGTTGCATAATTTTTAAAATATCGTCTGAAACAGCTCAATAAACCAAAAACTGATCTGCAGCTTTTTTTATCTTTAGGTGGCTGTAAATTTTCTATGACAGTAAATTTTTCTGGATTTGGTGAAATAGTCCTTTTGGTTTATCAGATGTCCAAGAAAAACTACTTTTGGCACTACTATTTTTAACTTTTCTGGTTTTAGTTTTAAGCCTGATTTTCCAAATTTTTCCAGTATTTTCCTAAGTCCGACTAAGTGGTCTTCCAGGTTTTCACTAAACAAAATTACATCATCTAAATAAGACAAGGTATCTTTTTTCCTTCCTGGTTCGTTATCTTTTAACACCAAATTCATTAGTCGACTAAAACAATTTGGACTAAATGATAAGCCAAAATGCATATGTTCAAATGTGAACGTTCTTCCATCGTCAAAGATTACTGTTGCTTTATCCTTTGTTTCTGGATCTAAAGCTATTTGCCAATATCCTGCTACTAAGTCAAAACTAGTGTAGTATTTTGTACCTCCCAGCATATCAAAAATTGTATCAATTCCTGGTAATTTCATAACGTCTTTTACCGTGACGGCATTTAGCGCTCTAAAATCTATACATAATCTCCAGGTGTTATCTTTTTTTCTGACTATTACTAGTGGAAAACACCCATCGCTAACATTTTCTCTAATTATTCCCTGCTCTTCCATTTCCTTTATTTGGCCGTCCAGCCTTGGTTTTTAAATGATAAGGTGTTTTATACGGTGACTTTTTGATTGAAGGGCCATGTGTTGATATTTTGTGCGTAATTAAGTGACGTAATCCGTAATCCGCTTTGTGTCTTGCAAAAGTCCATCTAAAATCCCAAAGAATATTTTCCACCCGGGTTTTTACGTTTTCCGGTAAATGCTTTAAATCAAATTGTTGCAAAAAATCAGTTTTCGTCATTCCATACTTTTCTTGTGATTGCGGTTTTGATGATGATATTTGTTCGTGGCTAGTGAAATTTACGCTTAATTCTGGACTGTTTAGAGATTTTATTTCTGAATTTGAAATCTTTTCCACTGACCCAAGTTCCATTTGGTTCAGCTTTACGTTAATATTACTTAGGTTTGATAGTTTTAAGTATTTGATACCATTTTCAATTTTAATAACTTGATTTTCTACGAAAATCGTGGGGTAATCTTTTAGGGTGTGTCCTCCTATCATAGCATCCATTGTTTTAACCTTTCCTTCTTTTGTATTTAATGTCGCTAGAACTTGAGCTGCTGTTCCCCCTTGTATTGTGATCTTTCCATTTATTTTTAGGTTATAATTCGAATCGTCACTCTCTTTATCTGTTGTTACGCAAATTTGCCTATTAGCTTCATTTGCCTGGTTTATGGTTATTGTATCAGTTATGGGTTCCCGTACGATCTCATATTTTCTTATAGTATCTACTCCTAGAATACAAGGAAATAGTAGCTGCTTACATATTATCACCGTTACTGTTATTTCTTTATCCCCTGTGCTAAATTTTAATGGACATTCCCCCAAAATTGTCAGCTTGTGACCTATTACTGATGTCAGGGTATTCTGGCATCTGCTTACGCGACTTTTGACACTAGGAGGAAACCTCTTAAAAAATTCCTCTCGAATTAATAATTTAGACGCACCCGTATCCAGTAAACACGGTAAATTTTGGAAACACTCAATTTTAAAACAACACAAAATCGGTAGACTATTATTATTTGTATTTGTATCACGACATTCTAAACTATATAGGGTCTTTGTAAGGAAACAGCTCTGTCAACCCTTACAGACTGGTTTCTTCGTTTAAATGCCCACTGTTTGACCAAAAGTTTCTGGGGCTATCCCAGTTTTCTTCAGCGTTGCTATTTTGACCCTGGGTATTGTTAACCGTTTGCCTTCTAGGCCTAAATTCAGGAATATTATTAGGTGTTTGCCAAGTATTATTTGTTCCCTGCCTTCCTAATTTTCTGCCCCCTGCGTTCTGAACTGGTCTCTTGTCTTGTGCGTCTGGCCTTCTTTTCGTATTCTATAAAAGCAATCTGCTGCATAGTGGTTTGGTTTGCTACAATAATAGCAATTAAATTTTCTCTCAGATTTTTTGTTGGTTTCCCGATTACTTCTAAATATTTTTGATCTGTCATTGTTGGTTCCCCAACTATCTGTCTTTAGTGGGGGTGGGTACCCATATTTTCTATTGTTATTAGCTGCTAATCTCTGAATGTCGTGGAATCTGTCAGCTATTTCCCTAGACGGCGACCCTCGGCCTCCGTCGCGCCTTTTTGGTTCACGATTTGGCTCCTCAAATTTCACCCGTTTCTGTCCCCTTTCATATTTTATGTTTTCTTGGGCTCCTGTGTTATTTATTGACATCTGATTAAACTTTTTCATGGATTGATAAATTTTTCCCTCTGTTTCTACTACGATTACACCCTGCTCAAGGTTTTCAGGTTTCCGTGATAATATTAGTCTTAATAGCTTTTTTGTTAACCCTTGGGTGAAAGTATGTAATTGTACTTTCTATACTGTCTCGTCATTTCCGCCTTTCTTTAATTGTAAGCCAACAGATCTTGAAATTTTGTCGGCATATTCCCTGATACTAGTTGAGGTATTGAATGTCACTACCTCTGTTCTTAGCCTCTCGGAGATGCTTGTCTCTATGAACCTTGTTTTAAAAGATTCAATTAGAGTACTGATGTCCTTGCCCTGTTTTTCCTTAATGGCCTCAAAATGTTTAAGGGCGCTTCCCTTTAATCTGGCTGCAACGCATTGCTCTTTGACCCTATCCTCAAATGATTCAGTTAGTTCGTCGAAAAATTTCAATTTTTTCGATAAACTCATCTACATCTGAAATTACCGCTGTTTCGGGTATAATTTTTGCAATTTCAAGTACCGTTGATTGGGAAGTCATTTTTTCGTCTGGTAAAGCCATTTTATTTCACTATACTATTTTTATCTAGCCCTCTCGACCCAGTTTTTCCAACGGGCACCAGTTGTGTTAATGTGTATTTTATGTTATTAAGGTGGTGTTGTGGTAGATGCCTTTATTCTCCCTTTATAGGGGAGATAAACTATGGCCCTAAGGTAATTAAACTTTGGTAGCGTGCCTTAGGCTATGACCGGCCTAATGAGGCGTACTAGCTGGGTATATTCGAGAGAATAAATATAGATTTACTGGGACTGGTTGTCCCAAGTAGACCACAAGTCTCAGAAAACTACAATAATATATAATAAGATACCTAGACACTTACAATAATCTGACAATATTCCAAGGTATTTCAAATGAGATAATAAACGGGCAGAGGTTCACCCTGCAAGTCAAAGAGTCCGCCCTCAGCCTTAAAAATATGAGTATATATAAGAAAAACCAACCACGTCGATCCTGCTCATTGACGCACTTAGCCAGGAAATTGGCTATTGAGCAAGTTCCCTCCAAGCTTACACATTTCAGGATGTGTATCTTTATCTTAATAAAAAGTGGTATTTCGAAACTTTGTATTTGCGTCTTAATAATTTTACTAAAGTCCAAATTGACTTAATTAGAAAGCTTTACCACAAAAGCTTTAGTGTTGTTGGTTCTTATGTTCTTATGTTGTTGGAATATGGATACCTTTATATGGCTTAGACAACGAGGAGACGTCAAGAGATGACCTGCTCAATGAGGGATGTTCAAGAGTTCTGTAAAAAATTCAAACCAGGAAATAAAGAGCAATAGAAAAACTTCTATGAAACTGTTATTCGATAGTCAAAGACTTTGCTCATAAAGTGAGAATTTCTGCGGTTACTTTTGAAGAGAGATTGCAAATCCTTCGTCTGGCAAAAAATACCAAATGCCACATTTTTGAAGATAGGAGCTTGAAACCTCTACAGTTAGGTTCTCTGATACGCTGAAACTGATAATGTGATTTTCATTAAGATTCTATGAGCTTGGGGTGTTACCCTTTTTTCGAAAATAGGGCAAATTATCCTAGGCTCGTATTTTGATGAGTACGACTAAATTTTAATGAAACTTAAATATTTAAAATTAGCATAAAAATACAATTCTTTTGATGTATCTATTGATATTAAAATTAAAAAACTGTTTTATTTAAAAACCATCAAATTTGGTAAGTTTAAGGCTATCCGTCAAAAGTTAAGTATAATTACACCGTCAATGGAAACAATTTGAACTTTACTGAAAACAAAATACAGTTTAAAAGTTTTCACAGTTCTTGCCTTAATAAAAAGTAATTTTATTAAAACTGTAAGGAATATATATCCGTATATTTATATAAAACTGAAAATCCGTGGTCATTTTTTTTGTGGAAAAAGCTTTTTAAAATAATATTAAAAAGAAAGCTATCAAATGAAAGCAAAGATCGACATTAAAACTTAAAACATACCAAATTCGCTCCATAATCTCAGAAAAGCTGAAATATTTTTCCTGTGCGCGATGCGATATATGACGTAAGTTATTAATCAAAATTAAATAACATGCCAAATACCAAAAAACGGCTCTTTATGATATCGATCAAACTGGGAGACTGTGAGTTTCCTATAATGGGTTTTTGACCATGGCGATGCCAATGGTGCACATTTTGTTTTCATCAGCAGCTAAAGCAAAATGCATGGGAATAATATCGGAGATACTGATGAACAAAAATGAGCACAATAAAATCTTGGCCCAAGCATGAACAACATCATAGAAAGCTGTTTTGGGGTATTTGATATATCCAGCTAAGAAAAGCCGAAACTTTTTTCCTTTGTGTGATATATGGCATAAATTGTTAATAATCATAGTTTAATAATATGCTTAGTTTCCAAGTTTTGTAAAACAGGGTCCCTGTACAATTTGTGCAAAGATAAGTCTTACATCTTTGAGCAAATATAAAGAAAACAAAATGAAAAAAACGAAGACAAAATTATTAACATCGTTCCATCTCTTGAAACAATTTAAATTCAATACAAGCATCACAACAAACCACAAATTAAAGATAATAGTCAAAGCGGTAAAAAAGACATGCGACAGCAAAAATCACATCGAGTCATACTTTGCATATTCGTATAAAGGCATGGAACAAGTGAAACGCATGAAAATCGAAAGTGAGAAATAAATGGAACAAGCCACAAAGAGAATTACATTGGATCACAAACAAAAATGATGCACAACTAAATCAGTGCTTAGAAAACGAATGAAAATTTCAATATCAGGCGAAAGTTTACAAGATGATAAGTAAATCTGAACAGCTAAAGCAAAAGGCATGAAAAATACACAACAAGAAAGCACAATAGTAAATTGGGTCCTATCGAAATTGCTGGATTTAGGGAGCACTGTTTCGCGTACATAGTAGAACTTGTTAGTCAGATCAGAAGCATAATTGACCACAAAGAAAAGACGAAACATTGAAAGCACTCTTCTGGAGCTGCTATAAGACAATTTAGGCTACTGGGTATCATCATGTATATATATATATATATATATATATATATATATATATATATATATATATATATATATATATATATATATATATATATATATATATATATATATATATATATATATATATATATATATATATATATATATATATATATATATATATATATATATATATATATATATATATATATATATATATATATATATATATATATATATATATATAAAAAAAAAAAAAAAAAAAAATATATATATATATATATATATATATATATATATATATATATATATATATATATATATATATTGGAAACACCTCCATAATTTCTTCTGAAAATTAGTCCACTAACATCTCTGACCTCGCAAAACAATCTAGATAGGTCGCGACTTTGGGGAAATTTTTTTAGAGCCTTCAATTTGGGAACAATCCACAACGAATTTTGTGCTTAGAAGATATGCAAAAATGAACGTCACAATGAATCAAAAACGAAAATAATACAACACGAAATTTTCGATTAGTGGTTGCATATTAAATTGGCGAAATCTCCAATTAATAAGTACTTTTTTGCCACTCTTCCAAGCTCGTTTAGCCCCATCCCAGAACTTCATTGAAGACATATGATATTTAAATCCTTGTATTCTAAGAAAATGGAATTTGAGATAACAGTTTTACTTTCAAAAATCCAAAAGTTTTAAAATTAGTTAGAAAAGAAAACAAATACGAAGGAGAAACTCTTTTGTAAAATGGAGGGCAGTAGCCATCGCTCTCCAGGTTTTTCTAGGTAAAAGATGCTTTCTAGGTTCAGTAAAATTGTGTTTGCATAAGCTTGAGCTGGTAATATTCCCTATTTGTTACCATAAATAAATAAAGATTAAAGGAGTTTGAGAAGAGCCATGCTGGGAATGAAAAGCTATTTGAAAAAGTGCTAAGTATTTTGCTAAAAAGCGGAAATGTAAGTTTTTTTTGCGCATGACGTTAAACAGATCGAACTTACTTGAAGATACTTAAATCCTTAAATTGAAAAAGAAGGGATGTAATGCAAAACTTTTACTGTTAAAATTTGAAAATTTGAAAATTGTTAAAAAAGAAAAAAAGGAGAAAGTAAAAAAGGAGAAAAAAGAGAGAAAACTTTGGTATTTGTAATTTTGGGGGTAGCAGCACACCTTTCCAGAGACTTCTTAAGGAAAAAGATGTTTTCTGGGCTCAGTAAAATGGTGGATGTACAAGTTTGAGATGGTAATATCCCTTTCCCTTTACCATAAATAGATAAATATTAAAGAAGTATGAGAAAAGCTATGTTAGTAAGGAAAAGTTATTAGAAAGAGTTCTAAGTATTTTGCGCTAAAAAGTTAAAATTTAAGGTTTTCTTGTGCCTGGCGGTAAGTATATAGAGCTCGCTTGAATAAATATGACATTTAAATTCTTATACCATACTCTGAGAAAATGGGAGGTAACCAGACCTTTCACTGTTGCAATCCAAAAGCTAAAATTATTTAGAAAAAAGGGAGAAACAAGGCGACGTTGAAAGTCTTTAGTTGAATAATATTGATCTTTAGTAATTTAGGGGTAGCAGCTGGTAATGAATTTATTTCTGTGGTTTTGGCTGGATTAAGCTCTTGTATTAGTCTCAAATGCTATTTTGATATATGCCAGTTGAAACTTGTCTTTTGCCGTTTTTTGGTTGAATCGACTATTTGGGAGTGTCTCTATTCAGTTTCCTATGACTAGATCGAATGAAAGAATAGAAGGAACGTACGTAGGTGTTGGTAGGGTATTGTGGGGTAGTTGGTGTATTAGTTATCAGCAATGATTAAAAAATAAAATAAAAACTTTTCAGGGGTAAAATAAAAAGAAATAGCTTAAAAGGAATCAAGAACTTCATATTACATTAAAGCGATATATTGGGGGAAATCCCACCTCCATCTGTAGTTCTTTGCTGCCTTAAGACTTGGGCTAGTCTTTTCCCGACATTCTTGGTCTCATCTGGTCCTCTTTTCCCTCCATGCAACTTCCTCCAACTTCTCTTACCCATTATAAAATCAAAAGTCTTTTTTCAATATTGTTGGTCTTTTCCAACTTCTCTTGCCACAAAGAAATGCGATTTAAAAACTGCGAATTAAAAATTAACTTAACACGAATCTTAAAAATATTATAAAAAAAATCATCGTGGAAATGGCGTTTAGGTATTGAGAACCATTTCCCAGCAATTATGAAAAGCATTATCTGCTATGGAATTTTTTTTCAGAAAAAAATAGCCCCCCCCCCCAAAAAAACAAAACAAAAACCTAACCATTGGCACACGCTTTCTTATTGGCGATTTAAAAAAGTTCTTTGAAACGGAATGCCGCAAAAAGTCACTCTGAGACAAAGCGGAGATGAAAGAAATTTTTAAAATTGCATAAACAGTGACTCACACAAAGTGCTAAAATCCAAAAGGTAAAATGCTAAGATACCCCGGTGTGGTACGAAGAATTACAAGGGATCCTGCTGATCAAAGATGTAGAAATAAAAACTGCAGGAGCAAACACTCCACTTTCTAATTGTTTCTGCCAATGAGGAAAAAATATAGTGCTTTATTGAAAGAAACAGAAACTTCTGTAAAAGAACGGATAGAATATGGGAAATTAGACCGGATCAACTTATCACACTGTGTTTAATTAAGTGAGCCATTAACATTTATCATCTTTAAAAATTTATATAGTATTTTGTTAGTATTACTTCGGCCAAATAATTATCCCGCATAAATTTTTATAAGCGGCAAGCACTGATCATCGTTATCTAGCCTAAAAGTTATGTCTAGTATTTTTAGAGATAACTGCCAAGTACCATTTTCTAAGCCGTTCTCAAAGGGAGGATTAGCGGGGCAATGTAAGCTCAATCATACATTGATCATCCATTAACTTGCGTATCCTCCTTTGGAGACAAGCTTAGCAAACATTTAGGGCAATTATCTTTGGTGTGTAATAATGTCAGACAAATCCTTTTGCCATAACAGTAACAAAGTCTAAGCTCAGTTACCAAAGTTAAATAGCCCAAAAATGAAAAAATAAAGTTAAATCAAAACAGTGCATAGCCTCTGTAGAAAAATCCCGAAATCGACACAAAAAAATTATTTGTGGTATAAACTCAAACTTTACCTAAAAAAGTTTTACCTAAAGGGACTTTATTTTGCAATCTAAACTTGGAATCTTTTCTCCTAAAATTGGATGTCACCTAGCAATTTCATTAAATTTGCAATCTGAATGGCGTTCTAATAGCAAGAATTAAAGGTTATGCGTTCACTTGCCAACTCTTGTTATTTAACAACCAGTGAAATTTTCCATATTTTGTACTTCATTTACTGATTACCAAAACCTGTAAAATGCGACCACAAAGGGTGAGAACCACAGTGACTGGAACTATAACATTACCCCAAAACTGAATTGAAAATAGAGTGCGAAAAAAACTACTATATTATCCGTTATACTGGAACTCAAGGAGACTTCATGGGCTAAAATATTCGTTTGAATTACTATGGTTAATCTCGATGCTACTTTCGAATAAAAGCTCAGATTCCTTTTTTAAAGAGGAATAGATGACGTTGATTGTTCATTTTTTTTTTTTTTTTCATCGCTTCAGTGGGCTTACTGATCATCTACAATGGTCAATTTTAAACATAAAGGGTTTTCCAAGCAAAAATTTTCAAGAAAATCGAGAAAAGATATTGAAACCTAAAACAAACATAAATAAAGTCATGTAATAAGTCAAACTTAAAAAAAAACAACAGAAATTGCTATGAATCAATAAATGAAATCTAAAACTCGTAAAAAATGGGATGAGTAAAATTAGGATAAGTCTAAAACAAGCATAAATTACCATAAGTATAGCGTGACTTCCAACCAGGGTCGTATCCAGGATCTTTTTTTTGTGGGTGGGTGGGGGTTTAAAAAAAAAAATAAAAAACGCATAAAAAATTTATTTATATTCATTTTTGTTACCATTTTACGAGGCGGAAAAATATTTGGGGAGGGAGGGGGAGGGGGTTTAAAACCTCCTAAGCCCCCCTGGATACGGCCTTGCTTCCAACCTTCAGACTTTCTGAGGGCAAGGATGTTAGAATACTGGACGTTTGTTGCCAATAGTATCTAAAAAGCCTCTGCGGCTAAAACGATAAGCAATCTCCGAATACAGCGAAACAAGAAAAAAAAGAACTTGCAATATTGGTCTCAATTTTTGATATTTATTTTCAATTTTGTTCTTTTACAGACAGGGCAAATAGTTTTAGCTTCCTCCTATCTTTGAAATCCAGAACTATTACTTAGTCAAAAGACAAACTAACTTTTAAAAAAAATGCTTCTTCCATCAAGAATATCTTTATGTGTTTAGTGAAGCACTATTGCTCCAGTAAGGCCAATAGGCGGCCAAATAAAACTAACCATTCAGTGTTAAGACGCCATAATGTATTCCAGAAACTGTGACCCGTGGACAGAGCCATTCCTAGGGTTGGTGGTACCCGAGAAAAAATTAATTACAGCGCCCCCCTCCCCACTCAAATATAAGCAAAAAAAGTGACTCTAAGTGAAACATTTGATCAAAGTGGGCAAACCCCCAGCCACGGCACAACCCCCCCCCCTGCAGAACCCAGTGCAGCTTACCCACCGCCCTAGGAAGGGATCTGTCCATGAGTCACAGTTACGTAGTGACACGTCTGACTATGTCTCCCATGTAAAATGTGTAGTTACGTTAACGTTTGCTGTTTATCCCGGAGCTCGGAACTAAACAAAAACAAAAAATAAGTTTTATATGCATGACAGGGACTTGACTGAATACTAACGATGAATATGAAGTTTTCGGTATATTTAAACAGTTTTAATAATTACAAACTTAGAAAAAGTGGAGGGAAAGGGTGAAGCCAAACAAGGCTATGCTAAAATCATGTACCTGCCAAAAACCTACAAGATATCCAAAAGCAGAGTTTAAAAAGAGTAAGAAGTTACATTTAGGGTAGCTTCATGACCACCAGCTAATAATTGTTGCCTTTCAAAGTGTAAATAAAGTCAGCCCTAAATGCTCTTATGTTTTTTTTTCTTTTTAACTAAATCATTTTATCACTCTGATTTTATAGATACTCAGAGGATATAGATAATGAGAATATAACTGTAACAACATCACGAGTTGCTCTTCGGAACATAGGTGTCGGCGTCTGGGAAAAAACATCCGGAATCCGTAACCTTGGCTACTATGAGGGCTACTAGTCTTGCATCATTCAATGCTTAATTATATTGTTCTGAAAATGCATAATTTTATGTTCTGAAAAGAAAAGGATTTTAATAAAAAGAATTTTTTTTATATAAAGGGATAACTGATCTATTGTGTTCAAAATCGTTTGATCTATGGCAAAAATTCGATTTTTTTTGTCTGAAAAATGTTGGCTAATGACATTAGTAGTAATAGTGGTAAAGGTCCGGCCAGTGATTGCGTAATATGCCTTACCACGGGCCAGGCATCTATATATTTGAACCCTACGCCTAAGGCATAGATATGTATGTAGGTTTTCAACGAATTGGGGTTTTCAGGGTCATTTGCAAAGAGGTAGCATTTCTATAGAAGCTATAGTAATTTGAAAAATCATATGGAATTTGCTTGAAGGTATATACTTTGCGTACGCGCCCGCAAAAACAGTTTTTTTTCTGTTAATTTTACTTCTACTGGTCATTACACTCTTTGCCAGGTAATTATTCAATTTAAAAATTTCATTCTACGGGTCACTAAACCTTTGCCAAGAGGTTTTACGCAATTTAAAATTTCAATGTCTTTTTTTTTTTTTTTTTAGTGTTAAAGCAAAACCGGTGTCTGTTTTTTATTTGCCAATTATTTTTTGTATATATTCGGGTTTCATATTAGATTCTCCACCAGTTTTGAATAGTTTATATTCAAGATAAAGCTACAAGCATTTTTTGTAGGAAACATTTACATAGAAAAATTGATAACTCTAAGCAATTTCTGGTGAGTAAAAAAAATAATCTCATTATTGTATTAAAAGAAAATTGTCTTCTCATTAAGTTGAGTGTATTAATTGTTACAAAAGCTTCCCTTTTTGAGTTTCCGTTGTTTCCTTATTTATAGCTCGTTATCATGTACTTCTGGAAAATGTATTTCAGTGATATTTTAGATCTTAGTAGGCTAATGATGCTTTTAGTCTTTAGAAGAAGAAGATTCAAAAACAATTTAGAATCTATGTTGCTTACGGGGATTGACTGAGTCATGTTAATTAACTTTTCCACTTCTTAAATTTCTATTTATGTCTACATTTGATTAAAATCTGATAGTTTAAAGAGAAAAAAGGCTGTTATACCAAAGAGTTTAATAATTTCTGACTAAACTGACTATGAGTTTCGCAAAATGTTTATAACCGCATGATTAGTAACAATTTTACGCTTGGGTATACAAAGAGGAAGCTCGCTGAAGGAAGTGTCAGTGACCGGATAATCTTGAATAAGAAAAACAAATCTTTTCTTATTCTACAAAATCTAAATTTGTAACAATGAGTATTTTATTTTGTTAATAAAGGAAAATATAAATATTTATTTAATTGAAAAAAAAAAAATCTTTTTTAGAGATGTTTTTTGAAAAAAGTGCTTAGCTTTCGATCAGTAATTTGGGATTAGAATAAAATGTTGATTTTTTTAATGTATTAATTGTTACAAAAGCTTCCTTTTTATCAAGATCAATGACCCTTTTTTAGGGATGTTTTTGAAAATACTTCCAGGCCAGTCTGCAAAAAAAAAATTGTCTTGTCATTAAGTTAAGGAAGAAATTCTTTCATTACACTGTGTGGTTACCTCTTTTAAAAACCTATTTCTGAAAAAATATCTGTTTGTGGCATTAATACTTTTAAAAAATAAGAAGTTCAAGATTCGAAGCGATATACATCAGGAGCGGAGGATAGTAGTGGTGACACTTGTGATATATTTAGCACTTTAAACAAATATGTGATAATTAACCTTTTTGTGGCATTTATAATTTTTAAAAATACAAAGTTCAATATTTGAAACTAGCTCCAGCAGGAGCTTAGGATAGTAGTAGTGACAATTTAGATATTAGGAGCACGTACCCCCTATTTTTGAAATAATACCTTTTTTTTGCATTTATATTTTAACAAAATTCAATATTCGAAGCTAGCCCCAGCAGGAGCTTAGGATAGTAGTGGTGACAAATGAGAATAAGGAGCAATTGCCCCCTATTTTTGAAAAAATACCTTTTTGTGGCATTTATACTTATAAATAATACAAAGTTCAATATTCGAAGCTAGCTTCAGCAGGAGCTTAGGATAGTAGTGGTGACAATTGAGATATAAGGAGCAATTGCCCCCCTATTTTTGAAAAAAATACTTTTTTGTGGCATTTATACTTTTTAAAAATACAAAGTTCAATATTCGAAGCTATCTTCAGCAGAAGCTTAGGATAGTAGTGGAGACAAATGAGATATAAGGAGCAATTGCCCCCAATTTTTTAAAAAAAAATACCTTTTTGTGGCATTTATAATTTTATAAAATACAAAGTTCAATATTCAATCTATCTTCAGCAGAAGCTTAGGATAGTATCGGTGACAAGTGAGATATAAGGAGCAATTACCCAATATTTTTGAAAAATACCTTTTTGTGTCATGAATAAATATAAAAATTTAAATATTCGAGGAGATTCCCATAAGGAGCTGATGACATTAGTGATGACAAATGATATACAAGGTTCAATTGCACACATAATGTTTAAAAATACCTTGTTTTCTGATTTATACTTTTAAAAAATTAAATATTCGAACCTAGCTCCAGAAGTAGGTTAGGATAGTAGTGGTGACAATTGAGATATAAGGAGCCATTGCCCCCTATTTTTGAAAAAATACATTTTTTAGGCATTTATACTATTAAAAAATAAAAAGATCAATATTCGAACCTATCTTCAGCAGGAGGTTAGGATAGTAGTGGTGACAATTGAGATATAAGGATCAATTGCCCCCTATTTTTGAAAAAAATACCTATATGAGGGGGTTCGCCCCTTCGTCAATACCTCACTCTTTAGGCTAAAGTTTGTTTATTGCTTTCAAAAGAGCTATTTATTCTAATTAAGCGACCTTTTTGATTCAGGGGTCATTTTTAATGGTGTGTGTTGTCTGAAATCTATGATTTGGGATGTGTGGGTTGCTATTTTTTTTACTTTTCTGGGCTGGATTTATTAGCCTTTCATAGGTGTGTATGGTATTTTCTTGATAAAACATAGCAGTGACTACATCAGATGGTTTTGTAGTGCAGTGAGTTGTTACTAGTAGTATTATTTTCGTGTTTTTTGCAAGCCATTAATAATATACATTAAATGCATTAAGATATTTTATTGATAAAAAATAGCCGTGACTACATAAGATGGTTTTTTTTTTTTTAATGAAAATAACACCATAAGATTCAGTGTATCAGAGAACCCTACTGTAGTCCCTCATCGGGGTTTGTTGTCTGAAACCTATAGTTTGGGGGGAGTAGTTTGCTATTTAATGTTTTTCCGAGCTAAGGTTTCCTAGCATTTTGTAAGTGTGTGTTGTCTGAAACCTATGATTTGAGGTGTGTAATTTACTATTTCTGACTTTTCATAGCCAGATTTCTTAGTCTTTCGTAGGTGTGTGTTGTCTGAAACCTATGATTTGGAGTGGGTGGTTTGCTATTTTTGACTTTTCTGAGCTGGTTTTTTTAGCCTTTCATAGGGGTGTGTTGACTGAAGCCTATGATCTGGGATGGGTGGTTTGCTATTTTTGACTTTTCTAAGCTATATTTCTTAGTCTTTCATAGGTGTGTATTGTCAGAAAATTATGATTTGGGATGTGTAGTTTGCTTTTAGGACTTTTCAGAGCTATGATTCTTAGTCTCTCATAGGCGTTTGTTGTCTGAAACTTCTAGTTTGGGATGAATAGTTTGCTGAGAAGTTAACTTTAGTATTGTATGGTTTTATGTACCTGAAATCATGAATTAGAATAGTTAATTATCTTTTTAGGGTTTTCAGACCAAGGTTTCTTAGATTTTCGCGCGTGCTCGACTCCTGGGGTTTATTTTTTGAGAAATTAACTTTAGTATTTTGTGGTTTTAAGTGCCTGAAATCTTGAATTATAATTTTTAATTAGCTGTTTAGGTTTTCAGACATAGTATTTTAGATGTTCATGGGTGTTGGGGTCCTGGAGGGTTTTATGACTCCTCCTCTCAATGAATTCAGATGGTTTTAGGACTCGTCCCCCTAGCCATAACTCCATTCAATCTTGATCGAGGATATAAAAGTTTGATGAAGTATTTTTCTACTTAACAACTACATTAATAACTTCCAAGATGATAGGACAGTATGACACAGAATTTATCAGTTACCGAGAGTTCAATGACTCCTCCCCGCAATGACTTCCAAGGGTTTTATGACTCCTCCCCGCACTGAATTCAGATGGATTTAAAACTCATCTCACTAGTCATAACTCCGTTCAACCTTGAGCGAAGCTATAAAAGTTTGATGAAGTATTTCTCTTCTTAACAACTACATTAATAGCCTCCAAGATGATAGGACTGTATGACACTGAATTTATCAGTTTGAAAAAATCATCTTGTGGTGTTATATTCGAATGTGCTTTTTTATTATTGTCTTAGGATCTCGAAGAAATTGACTGTTATCATTGGCTAGTGAACTATAATCTGTTTGAGTATGATAAAAGCTTGTGGAGTACTACATTACGTTATATAAACAGACTGGGATTCTATGATAGAGTGATTACACCACTTAATAATACTGGTCAGGAACTGAGAAATTTCCAGGAGGAAGTCAGTGAAATTTGCAGCTTTTTCGGAGTTGAAGCACTCTACGTAAAGGGCAATATCAGATAAAGTTTTAATTCAAAAGTGTGACCCTAGGATTGCACTTTTAAATCTAGAAGAGTTTTAATGTCCTAAATTTGAAGGGGGTTATCACCGTCCTGAAGATGAGGTTAGGTTCTTCGCACAGTGGATACCTAAGAACATATCTGATCGTGATAAATCCATAACACATGTTTAAAACTATCCTATATCATGGGACCATCTTTTGGTGATGTTTGAGAGTTAACTCTAAGTACTATTTTTATGTAAACATTTGTTGTTGTTTTTTTTTCTTTCTAAAAAAAAAAAAAATCTGTTAATACATTTAAGCAATAAGTATCTTTAAGCTTAACCCGTCCTTGTTCTTTAGAATAGTTCTATTTTAAGCAAGTAACAAACTCTTTCCTGTAGTCACCTCTTGGATACACAATGCAGAAACTTCATTCAAGAAACTATGAAAAAAATTGTAAGTAAGTAAGTAACAAATTCTTTCTTGAAGTCACCTCTTGGATACACAATACAGAAATTTTCATTAAAGAAGTTATGAAAAAATTGTAAGTAAGTAGCAAATTCTTTCTTGAATTCACCTGCTGGATAAACAAAGACATTTCGTTCGAAGAAATTATGAAAAAATTCTAAGTAAGTAACAAACTCTTTATTGTTTACATGACTTAGATACACGATGTAGAAATTTAATTCAAGAAATTATGAAAAAATTCTCAGTAAGTAACAATTTCTTTCTTGAAGTCATCTCTTGGATACACAATATGGAAATTTCATTCAAGAAATTATGAAAATATTTGTAAGTAAGTAACAAACTCTTTATTAATTTCAACTATTTGAAATAAATTACATATAATTAATAATATAAATAATGAAAAAATTTATTTTACGTAAATTTTTTTTTCTATTTATAAATAAAACTTATCACTTATATTCACTTTGTAGAATAGTAATTCAAAAATTTATCGAAAAATTATAAGTAAGTAACAATTTTTTTCTTGAAGTCAACTCTTTGATAAGCAATACGGAAATTTCATGCAAGAAATTATGAAAATATTTGTAATTAAGTAACAAAATCTTTATTGATTTCACCTCTTGGATATACAGTACAGATACTTCATTCAAGAAATTATGAAAAAATCGCAAGTAAGTAACTTTTTTCTCTTTATCACAAACAATTTTCACTTAGCTACATGATGTAGAAATTTAATTCAAGAAATTATTGAAAAATTCTCAGTAAGTAACAATTTCTTTCTTGAAGTCAACTCTTGGATACACAATTTCATTCAAGAAATTATGAAAAAATTGTAACTAAGTAGCAAATTCTTTCTTGAATTCACATGTTGGATTAACAAAAATACATTTCGTTCAAGAAATTATGACAAAATTCTAAGTAAGTAACAAACTCTTTATTGTTTTCACGAGTTATATTTCATTTTTTTAAGGTTCATTTAGACGAGGTTACGTGCGCGCACGTTACCTCGTCTAAATGAACCTTAAAAAAATGAAATAAAGCTCTGTCGACTTTGCATATCTCTCCCGATTGGCCCCTAAAAAACCAGTCTGGTTGAAAACGTGGAATTTTCGTACTGCTCACTTTTTTGCAATGTGTAGGAACCAGTGGGGAATCCCCGCTCGTTTGGAAAGGTGCCGAGGAAAGGCATACAAATAGCATGTAGTTTCAAAACGTGTTTAATCACGTTTCTTGAATGAAGTATCTGTACTCTATATTCAAAAGGTGAAATCAATAAAGAGCTTGTTACTTACTTACAAATATTTTTTATAATTTCTTGAATGAAATTTCCGTATTGTGTGTATCCAAGAGTTGAATACAATAAAGAAATTGTTACTTACTGAGAATTTTTTAATAATTTATTGAAATAAATTTCTACATTGCGTAGCTGAGTGAAAATTGTTTTTGATAAAGAGAAAAAAAAAAGCTACTTACTTGTGATTTTTTTTCATAATTTATTGAATTTAATTTCTACGTCTTATATCCAAGAGGTGAAATCAATAAAGAGTTTGTTACTTACTTACAAATATTTTCATAATTTCTTGAATGAAATTTCCGTATTGTGTATCCAAGAGATGACTTCAAGAAAGAAATTGTTATTGACTTCAAGAAAGAAATTGTTACTTACTGAGAATTTTTTTCATAATTTCTTGAATTTAATTTCTACATCGTATATCTAACTCGTGAAAACAATAAAGAGTTTGTTACTTACTTAGAATTTTGTCATAATTTCTTGAATGAAATGTATTTTTGTTAATCCAACATGTGAATTCAAGAAAGAATTTGCTACTTAGTTACAACTTTTTCATAATTTCTTGAATGAAATTGTGCATCCAAGAGTTGACTTCAAGAAATAAATTGTTACTTACTGAGAATTTTTTAATAATTTCTTGAATTAAATTTCTACATCATGTAGCTAAGTGAAAATTGTTTGTGATAAAGAGAAAAAAGTTACTTACTTGCGATTTTTTCATAATTTCTTGAATGAAGTATCTGTACTGTATATCCAAGAGGTGAAATCAATAAAGAGTTTGTTACTTACTTACAAATATTTTCATAATTTCTTGAATGAAATTTCCGTATTGCGTATCCAAGAGTTGACTTCAAGAAAGAAATTGTTACTTACTGAGAATTTTTCAATAGTTTCTTTAATTAAATTTCTACATCATTTAGCTAAGTGAAAATTGTTTGTGATAAAGAGAAAAAAAAATTTACTTACTTGCGATTTTTTCATAATTTCTTGAATGAAGTATCTGTCTGTATATCCAAGAGGTGAAATCAATAAAGAGTTTGTTACTTACTTACAAATATTTTCATAATTCCTTAAATGAAATTTCCATACTGTGTATCCAAGAGATGACTTCAAGAAAGAAATTGTTACTTACTGAGATCTTTTTCATAATTTCTTGAATTGAATTTCTACATCGTGTATCTAAGTCATGTAAACAATAAAGAGTATGTTAGTTACTTAGAATTTTGTCATAATTTCTTGAACGAAATGTCTTTGTTTATCCAGCAGGTGAATTCAAGAAAGAATTTGCTACTTACTTACAATTTTTTCATAACTTCTTTAATGAAAATTTCTGTATTGTGTATCCAAGAGGTGATTTCAAGAAAGAATTTGTTACTTACTTACTTACAATTTTTTTCATAGTTTCTTAAATGAAGTTTCTGCATATTGTATCCAAGAGGTGACTTCAGGAAAGAGTTTGTTACTTTCTTAAAATATAAATATTCTAAATAAAAAGGACGGGTTAATCTTAAATATATTTTTTACTTAAACTTATTAACAGATTTTTTTTTTTTTTTTTTAGAAAGAAAAAAAAACAACAACAAATGTTTACATAAAAATTGTAATTAGTGTTAACGCTTAAGAATCCACACACAATGGTCCCATATTATAGAATAGTTTTTAACATGTCTTATTGATTTATCACGATCAGGTATGTTCTTAGGTATCCACTGTGCGAAGAACCTAACCTCGTCTTCAGGACAGTGATAACCCCCTTCAAATTTAAGACATTAAGACTGTTCTTGATTGAAAAGTGCAATCCTAGGGTCACACTTTTGAATTAAAACTTTATCTGTAGGTATATTGCCCTTTACGTAGAGTGCTTTAACTCCGAAAAAGCAGCAAATTTCACTGACTTCCTCCTGAACATTTCTCAGTTCCTGACCAGTATTATTAAGTGGTGTAATCACTCTATCATAGAATCTCAGTCTGTTTATATAACGTAATATAGTACTCCACAAGCTTTTATCATACTCAAAGAGATTATAGTTCACTAACCAATGATAACAGTCAATTTCTTCGAGATCCATAGACAATAATAAAAAAGCACATTCGAATATAACACCACAAGATGATTTTTTCAAACTGATAAATTCGGTGTCATACAGTCCTATCATCTTGGAGGCTATTAATGTAGTTGTTAAGTAGAGAAATACTTCATCAAACTTTTATACCTTCGCTCAAGGTTGAACGGAGTTATGACTAGTGAGATGAGCCTTAAAACCATCTGAATTGATTGTGGGGAGGAGTCATAAAACCCTTGGAAGTCATTGCGGGGAGGAGTCCTTGAACTCTCGGTAACTGATAAATTCTGTGTCATACTGTCCTATCATCTTGGAAGTTATTAATGTAGTTGTTAAGTAGAAAAATACTTCATCAAACTTTTATATCCTCGCTCAAGGTTGAATGGAGTTATGGCTAGGGGGACGAGTCCTAAAACCATCTGAATTCATTGAGAGGAGGAGTCATAAAACCCCGTCAGGAACCCAACACCCATGAACATCTAAAAAACTATGTCTGAAAACCTAAACAGCTAATTAAAAATTCTAATTCAAGATTTCAGGCACGTAAAACCACAAAATACTAAAGTTAACTTCTCAAAGAATAAACCCTAGGAGTCGATCACGAGCGAAAATCTAAAAAACCTAGGTCTGAAAACCCTAAACAGATAATTAACTATTCTAATTCATGATTTCAGGTACATAAAACCATACAATACTAAAGTTAACTTCTCAGCAAACTATTAATCCCAAACTAGAAGTTTCAGACAACAAACGCCTATGAGAGACTAAGAATCATAGCTCTGAAAAGTCCTAAAAGAAAACTACACATCCCAAATCATAATTTTCTGACAATACACACCTATGAAAGAGTAAGAAATCTAGCTCAGAAAAGTCAAAAATAGCAAACCACCCATCCCAGATCATAGGCTTCAGTCAACACACCCCTATGAAAGGCTAAAAAAACCGGCTCAGAAAAGTCAAAAATAGCAAACCACCCACTCCAAATCATAGATTTCAGACGACACACACCTACGAAAGACTAAGAAATCTGGATATGAAAAGTCAGAAATAGCAAATTACACACCTCAAATCATAGGTTTCAGACAACACACACCTACTAAATGCTAGGAAACCTTATCTCATAAAAACATTAAATCGCAAACTACTCCCCCCAAACTATAGGTTTCAGACAAAAACCACCTATTTGGTCCTAAATTTTGGTTATATTATACACTGAATGTGTTGGTGTGATTTTCATTAAAAAAAAAAAAAACCAACTAATTTATTCACTGTAATTTTTTATAAATACAATATATTAATGCATTTAATGTATATTATTAATGGCTTGAGAAAAACATGAAAAAAAAAAAAATAGTAACAACTCACTGCACTACAAAACCATCTGATGTAGTCACTGCTATGTTTTATCAAGAAAATATCATACACACCTATGAAAGGCTAAGAAATCCAGCCCAGAAAAGTAAAAAAAATAGCAACCCACACATCCCAAATCATAGATTTCAGACAACACACACCTTTAAAAATGACCCCTGAATCAAAAAGGTCGCTTAATTAGAATAAATAGCTCTTTTGAAATCAATAAACAAACTTTAGACTAAAGAGTGAAGTATTGACGAATGGGTAAACCCCCTCATATAGGTATTTTTTTTCAAAAATAGGGGGCAATTGCTCCTTATATCTCAATTGTCACCACTACTATCCTAAGCTCCTGCTGAAGATAGGTTCGAATATTGAACTTTGTATTTTTTAAAAGTATAAATGCCACAAAAAGGTATTTTTTCAAAAATAGGGGGCAATTGCTCCTTATATCTCAATTGTCACCACTACTATCCTAAGCTGCTACTGGAGCTAGGTTCTTATAGTTAACTTTGTATTTTTTTAAAATTATAAATGCCAAACATAGGTATTTTTCAAAAATTTGGTGGACATTGATCCTTGTGTATTATGTGTCACCACTACTATCAAAATCTCACGAGGGAAATACCCTCGACTCTTGTAATTTTTATTTTAATAAATTCAACACAAAGGTATTTTTTCTATAATAGTGGGCAATTGCTCCTTATATCTAATTTGTCACCAATACTATCCTAAGCTTCTGTTGAAGATAGTTTAGAATATTGAACTTTTTATTTTAATATATTATAAATGACACAAAAAGCTATTTTTTTTCAAAAATAGGGGGAAATTGCCCCTTATCTCTCATGTGTAAACACTACTAACCTAAGCTTCTGCTGAAGGTAGCTTCGAATATTGAACTTTGTATTTTTTAAAATTATAAATTACAAAAAAAAGTATTTTTTCAAAGATAGGGGGCAATTGCTCCTTATATCTCAATTGTCACCACTACTATCCTAAGCTCCTGCTGGAGCTAGTTTCTAATATTGAACTTTGTATTTTTTAAAAGTATAAATGTCACAAAAAGGTATTTTTTCAATAATAGGGGGAAATTTCTCCATATATCTCAATTGTTACCACTACTATCCTAAGCTCCTGCTGGAGCTAGCTTCGAATATTGAATTTTTTAAAAGTATAAATGCCACAAAATCGTATTTTTTAAAAAATAGTGGGCAATTGCTCATTATATGTCAATTGTCACCACTACTATCCTAAACTCCTGCTGTATCTAGCTTTGAATATTGAACTTTGTATTTTTTAAAATTATAAATGCCACAAAAAGATATTTTTTCAAAAATAGTGGGCAATTGCTCCTTATATCTCAATTGTCACCACTACTATCCTAAGCTCCTGCTGAAGCTAGCTTCGAATATTGAACTTTGTATTTTTTAAAAGTATAAATGCCACAAAAAGGTATTTTTTCAAAAATAGGGGGGCAATTGCTCCTTATATCTCAATTGTCACCACTACTCTCCTAAGCTACTTCTGATTTGATCATCGAATATTGAATTTTTTTAAAGTATAAATGCCACAAAAAAGGTATTTTTTCAAAAATAGTGGGCAATTGCTCCTTATATCTCAATTGTCACCACTACTATCCTAAGCTTCTGCTGAAGATAGTTTCGAATATTGAACTTTGTATTTTTTAAAAGTATAAATGCCACAAAAAGGTATTTTTTCAAAAATTATGTGCTATTACTACTTATATCTCAAGTTTCCCCACTACTCTCCTAAGCTCCTGCTGGAGCTAGCTTCGAATATTGAACTTTGTATTTTTTAAAAGTATAAATGCCACAAAAAGGTATTTTTTAAAAAATAGCTTTTTAAAAGAGTTAACCAAACATTATAATTAAATAATTAATTCAGTAAATTAATTAAAAGACAATTTTTTTTTTGCATTCTTGTCTTGAAGTATTTTCGCAAAAACACCTAAAAAAAAGGGTCATTTTTATTGATAATATTGAATATTTTTTAAAAAATAATACATTAAAAAAATAAACACTTTATTCTAATCACAAATTACCGATCGAGAGCTGAGCACTTTTTTCAAAAAACATCTCTAAAAAAGATTTTTTTTTTCAATTAAATAAATATTTATATTTTCCTTTATTAATAAAATAAAATACTCATTGTTACAAATTTAGATTTTTTTTTTAGAATAAGAACAGATTTGTTTTTCTTATTCAAGATTATCTGGTCACTGACAAGTCCTTCAGCAAGCCTCCTCTTTGTATACCCAAGCATAAAATTGTTACTAATCCTGTGTTTATAAATATTTTATGAAACTCAAAGTCAAGTTCGTCAGAAATTATACACTCTTTGGTCCAACAGCCTTTTTTTTCTCTTTAAAATATCATATTTCAATCAATTGTAGACATAAATAGAAATTTAAGAAGTGGAGAAGTTAATTAACATGGCTCAGTCAATCCCCGTAAGCAGCATAGATTCTAAATTGTTTTTGATTCTTCTTCTTCTAAGGACTAAAAGCATCATTAGCCTACTAAGATTTAAAATATCACTGAAATACATTTTCCAGAAGTACATGATAACGAGCTATAAGTAAGGAAAAAACAGAAACTAAAAAAAGGAAGCTTTTGTAACAATTAATACACTTAACTTAATGACAAGACAATTTCTTTTTAATATAATAATGAGAATATTTTTTTTACTCACCAGAAATTGCTTAGAATTATCCATTTTTCTATGTAAATGTTTTTTACAAAAAATGCTTGTAGTGTTATCTCGAATATAAACTATTAAAAAATGTTGTAGAATCTAATATGAAACCTTAATATATACAAAAAATAATTGGCAACTAAAAAATATAAATCGTTTTTGCTTTATCACTAAAAAAAAAAAAAAAAAAAAGAAATTTAAATTTGAAATTGCTTAAAAAAAATTGGTAATGTTGTAGTGACCATTATACTGAAATTTTTAAATTGCGTAATTCCCAAGCAAATAGTTTAATGACCAGTAAAAGTAAAATTAACAGAAAAAAAAACTGTTTGTACGGGGGCGTACGCAAAGTATATACCTTCAATCAAATTTCATATGATATTTCAAATTACTATACCTTCTATAGAAATGCTACCTCTTTGCAAATGACCCTGGTAACCCCAATTCGTTCAAAACCTACATATATATCTATGCCTTAGGCGTAGGGTTCAAATATATAGATGCCTGGCCCGTGGTAAGGCATATTACGCAATCACTGGCCGGACCTTTACCACTATTACTACTGACATTGGGCAAATTTAAATAAAATGTCGATCAAATGTCTGTCCAGCCAATATTCGCATAGGGGCAGAATCTGCATGATCAGACTTGGGACTGTCACATATATCATTGATATTTGCTTGATTAGCCCCGTGGTTAAATCATAAAATAATAGTTCCAGATTCAGTAAGTTTTGTCTTTTTAATCGTTCTGGTTGAAAATTAGTTATGTTATTAGTTATTGTTATTAGTAATTGTTAGTGAATAGCTTTTGGATGGACCTTTGACAATAGCTGCACTACCCTTTTTCTTTTTTCGTTTTCATTCGAAGACTAAAAAATCTTCAGCATATGGTATGAATATACATGAACTGCTCGAAGATTTCGTAATAAATTTCAGACTTGAAACTGATCGATTGCTGGGTTGAAGTCCATAATGTTCCTTTTAGCCTTTTGCCTGACGGTGTCTTTAAGCTTATCTGGACTTTCGTATTTCTCGACTCTAGGAATTATCATGACACATAATGAATGGAATTTTTTAAGGTCCTCTGGGGGGGGGGGGAAATCTTCTTCTTCTTCTTGTTTGATCGTCTGGAGACTCTAATACACAAACCACTGTAATTCCAGGCCCTATGGGAGCTAGGATCAAACCCTGGATACAGCTATGTCAAGCAGAGATCAGTCTAAGGTGCCACCGCAAGGTCGAAGGTGAAACAATAAAAATTGAAAAATTAAACAAGATTTCAAAATGGACTAAAAAGTTGAATATAATTCTTTTTTCTCTTTTTTTTATGAATATCATAGGCAGCGCAATAGCGCTGCCTAAGTAAAAAACGATGTTGGCACAATGTATTATTATTTTTGTTTTCTTTTTTTCCATACCAGGGCACTTTGTATCGAAAGAGTTGTCGTAAGAACTTGGAAAAGGGTTCATTCGATTGTAAATTGGAACGGATAGTGCCCTTTATAGTAGTCAAAAGTGATTGGAAGGCAACTAACACCCCTTCCACGGCCACCATTTCCCCTAAGACATCCAATTAAAATTTTGAGATAGCCATTTCGTTCAGCGTAGTTGATTTCCAGATATAAACTATGTTTTTGAGGAGGACACTCCCCCAAAGCCCTCAGGGGAAGGGTTTTAATTTATGCCCTTGGGGCATAAAAGAACGATGTTGGCACAATGTATTATTTATTATTTGTATCCTTCAGAGCAGGGCACTTTGTATCGAAGAAGGTGTCATAGAAACTTCGAAAAGGGCTCATTCAATTGGAAATTGGAGTGGCTTGTGCCCTTTTTAATAGTCGAAAGTGATCGGAAGTCAACTAACACCCCTTCCACGCCCACCATTTCCCGAAACACATCCAATTAAAATTTTGAGATACCCATTTTGTTCAACGTAGTTGATTTCCGGACAGAAATTATATTTTTGAGGAGGACACTACCCCAGAGCCCTCAGGGAAAGGCTGTAAGTTTTTCCCTAGAGGCATATAAGGTTTTTATAGAGAACGTTGTCGTAGAAACTTCAAAAAAGGCTTATTCGATTGGAAATTCAAAGGGATAGAGCCCTTTTTAATAGTCGAAAGTGATTGGAGGGTAACTAACCCCCCTCTTACGGCCACCTTTTCCCCAAATACATCCAATCAAAATTTTAACATAGCTATTTTGTTCAATATAGCTGCAAATTCCGGAAACTGGGTCCTTGGGGATGACAGGCCCCCCATAGCCCTCAGAGCAAGGGTTGTAAGTTATGCCCTGGGGGCTTATAAGGTGTTTATAGAAAGGGTTGTCGTAGAAACTTTAAAAAAGAATCATTCGATTGGAAATTCAAAAGGCTAGTACCCTTTTTAATAGTCAAAAGTGATTTGAGGGCGACTAACCCCTCTTTCACGCCCACCTTTTCCCCAAACATATCCATTCAAAATTTGGAGATAACCATTTTGTTCAACGTTGTTGAAAGTTCTAGAAATTAGGTTTCTCAGGATGACACCTCCCCCCCCACAGCCCTAAGGGTAAGGGTTGTAAGCTATAAACTGGGGGCATATAAGGTTTTTATAGAAAGCGTTGTCGTAGAAACTTCAAAAAGGGCTCATTCGATTGGAATTTGAAATGGCTAGTGCCCTTTTAATAGTCGAAAGTGATTGAAGGGCAACTAAAACCCCTTCCAAGGCCACCCTTTTCCCCAAGACACATCCAATCAAAATTTTGAGAAAGCCATTTTGTTCAACGCAGTTGAAAGTTCTGGAAATTATACATTTGAGCAGGACAATCTCCCCACAGTCTTCAGGGTCAGGGTTATAAGCTATTCCCTGGAGGCATAGTAAGGTTTTCATCGAAATTTTTGTCGTAAAAACTTGAAAAAGGGCTCATTCGATTGGAAATTCAAAGGGCTAGTGCCCTTTTGAATAGTAGAAAGTGATTTGAGGGCAACTAACTCTGACGCTTCCAAACTTTCAACGTCGTTGAAAGTTCTGGAAATTAGGTCTTTGAGGATGACAGGCCCCCCATAGCCCTCAGAGCAAGGGTTGTAAGTTATGCCCTGGGGTCATATAAGGTTTTTTATAGAAAGGGTTGTCATAGAAACTTTAAAAAAGAATCATTCGATTGGAAATTCAAAAGGCTAGTACCCTTTTTAATAGTCAAAAGTGATTTGAGGGCGACTAACCCCTCTTTCACGCCCACCTTTTCCCCAAACATATCCAATCAAAATTTGGAGATAACCAACAACGTTACATTACAACGTTACATTTACAAAATTTGGAGATAACGAACAACAACGTTTTTATATAAGGTATATAAGGTTGTAGATAACGTTATATTTTACCTTATATAATTCGTTATGTCGTTAACTTCCAGTCAATCACATCTGAAAACAATGATCTGACGCTCTTCAACGGTTATCTACAACCCGAATAGAGTATTCCTCCATTGTAAAATTAAAGTAAGCATATTTTTTTAAAATCGGGACAAATGTTATACGCTGTATTAGTAAATCAGCCCGCTCTGTCCCAGGGGATGGGAGATCGAGTTAATAATAATAATAATTTATATATTACCATTATGAACAAAAAGAAGTGGAGTACATCAAAAACAACTCTGACGCACACCATTTATCCAAACAACTCCAATAAAAATTTTGAGCTAGCCATTTTGTTCAACATAGTTAAAACTTTTAGAAATTGGGTCTTTGAGGATGAAAACGCCCTCAGAGCCCTCGGGGCAAGGGCTGTAAGTTATGCCCTGGGGGCATATAAGGTTTTTATAGATAGTGATGTTGTAAAAACTTCCAAAAGAGCTCTTCCAAAAGTGATGTTGTAGAAACTTCCAAAAGGGAAGTTTCTTCCAAACGAAACCTCCAAGATTGGAAATTAAAAGCGCTTGTGCTCTTTTTAATAGTCGAAAGTGATTGGAGGATAGCTAACACATCTCTCACCCCAACCATTACCCCAAACGCATCCAATCAAAATTTTGAGATAGCCATTTTGTTCAACGTAGTTAGAAGTTTTAGAAATTGGGTCTGTGAGGATGATAACCCCCTCTGAGCCTTCGGGGCAGTTATGCCCTGGGGGCATATAAAGTTTTTATAGATAGTGATGTTGTGGAAACTTCCAAAGGGCTCATTCAATTGGAAATTAGAAGGGCTTGTGCCCTTTTTAAGAGTCGAAAGTGATTGGAGGATAACTAACACCTCTCTCACACCCAACATTACTTCAAACGCATCCAATCAAAATTTTAGACTAGCCATTTTGTTCGACGTAGCTAAAAAGTCCGGAAATTATGTTTTTGAGGATGACACTCCCCCCACAGCACTAATGGGCAAGAGTTGTAAGTTATGCCCTGGGGGTATATAAGTTTTTTTTATAGAATGCGTTGTCGTAGAAAATTCAAAAAGGAATCATTCGATTGGAAATTGAAACGGCTAGTGCCCTTTTTAAAAGTCGAAATTGAATGAAGGGAAGTAACCCCCCTCTCACGCCCACCATTTCTCCAAACACATCCAATCAAAATTTTGAGATAGCCATTTTGTTCAACGTAATTGAAAGGTCTGCAAATTATGTCTTTGAGGATGACAGCCCCCTCACAGCCCACAGGGCAAGGGTTTTAAGCTATGCCCTGCGAAATATAAGGCTTTTATAGAAAGCGATTTCGTAGAAACTTAAAAAAAGGCCAATTCGACTGGAAATTTTAAGGGCTAGTGCCCTTTTTAATAGTCGGAAGTGATTGAAGGGCAACTAACCCCCCTCTAACGCCCACCATTTCCCCAAACACATCCAATCAAAATTTTGAGATAGCAATTTTCTTTAGCGTAGTTGAAAGTTCTGGAAATTAGGTCTTTGAAGATTACACCCCCCCCCCACCAGTCTTCAGGGTAAGGGTTGTAAGATATGCCCTGGGGGCATATAAGGTTTTTATTGAAAGAGTTGTCGTAGAAACTTCAAAAGGGCTCATTTGATTGGAAATTGAAATGGCTAGTACCCTTTTTTATGGTCGAAAGTGATTGGAGGGCATCTAACCCCCCTCTCACGCCCAACTTTTCCCCAAACACATCCAATCAAAGTTTTGAGATAGCCATTTTATTCAACGTAGTTTTATATTCTGTAAATTAGGTCTTTGAGGATGACAACCCCCTCACAGCTCTCAGGGCAAGGGTTGTAATTTATGCCCTGGTGACATATAAGGTGTTTATAGAAAGCGTTGTCGTAGAAACTCAAAAAGGGGTCATTCGATTGGAAATTCAAAGGGCTAATGCCCTTTTTAATAGTCAAAAGTGATTGGAAGGCTTGACATATTTATAGTAAAGATCGATGTGGGTACAATGTGTTATTATTTTTTTTTTTTTTGTGTGTGTGTGTGTAGATCAGGGCACTTTGTATCGAAGGAGTTGTCGTAGGAACTTCGAAAATGGCTCATTCGATTGAAAATAGAAAGGGCTAATGCCCTTTTTTTATAGTCGAAAGTGATTGGAGGTCAACTAGTCCCCCTCGCAAGCCCACCCTCCCATTTGCCCATTATGTTTAAAAACTAACTGTTGCCTTAAGATTAAATCAAAATACACTGTGTTAATGATAATTACCAGGTTTTTTTTTTGCGAATGGTATCAAGGTTTCTATTTCAGGTCAACTAGAGGAGGTATGAAACTAAATTAAACACTACTATTTGTGTCCAGATTTTTAAAAGGGTTTATGTTATTAAAAATTGCTGAAAATTTTTCTCCAGCATACAAATAGCTGGCCAAACATAAAGTCGTAAAAAAACAAAAAGATTTAAAGTATTATTTTCTTTTTCCCTGAAAAGACCATGTCAATATAAAACGAACAGAAATGAATTAATAAAGCTTTTTCCACAAAATAAGTTTTTCAATGAAAAGTAAAGAACTCCATTAAACAAAAAATGACCAAAAATAAAATCAAATAATCTACCAAATGTGAATCGATAAATAAATACCACAAATCAGAATCGATAAATAAATGAAACCCAAAACGAACAGAAATTACAATAAATAACCAAGTCAAACTCAAAACCAGCAGAAATTAAAATGAGTAGGGCTCAAAACCCCTACGCTTTCCCAAGGTCAGAACATGATTTGCACTGTACTGAAAAAAATACAAATGAATGTGCATTGTCAGTTTAATATACATATACTGATAGTAATCAAAATGTTAATATTATTTGATTTATTAAACGTATAAAAGTAAAAACATTTATATTTTTTCAGCAAATTGTAAATTATGTTCTAGCCTTGGGAAGGTATAGGGGTTTTAACCCCATACCATCCATCCGTAATCCAGAGAATCCGTAATTCTCTGGGTAATATTCTGTGGGCAAGGCGAAAACAATATTCTATAGTCAGGTTTTTTGTGGGTGAAATTGTTTTTCTAATGCTATTATGATATTATCTCACTCCTAATCTAATCCTATTATCTCACTCCTTTATCCACCCCCTCCCCTGTTTGAATCTTTATTTACCGCCTCTAATGAAGTTTTACTAAATTCCAAGTCGTTTTATAAAATATCATTCCAGCGCGGCCCCCAGTCTTTCTCTGGCCCTTTTACAATCAAACTATCTATAAATTGGCGCTTTGGTTTCCAAGAAATGCAATATTCCTGCAAGTTATTCTTCTTTGTCTCCAGCTTTCTTGGGCGCGATTCTCTTGTGAAAACGTTATATTTTACCTTATATAATTCGTTATGTCGTTAACTTCCAGTCAATCACATCTGAAAACAATGATCTGACGCTCTTCAACGGTTATCTACAACCCGAATAGAGTATTCCTCCATTGTAAAATTAAAGTAAGCATATTTTTTAAAATCGGGACAAATGTTATACGCTGTATTAGTAAATCAGCCCGCTCTGTCCCAGGGGATGGGAGATCGAGTTAATAATAATAATAATTTATATATTACCATTATGAACAAAAAGAAGTGGAGTACATCAAAAACAAAAAGCAAACTTGCACACTTAACAATTATTTACATAAAACGACGTAAATTAATGTGCGAAGACCTGCAGATTCCGACAGCTTTCCCGCAAGCACAGTCACTTTTTCCCGTAAATCAGGGAGACCGAATCGCGATATTAGATGCCGGTTCCGGAACAACGGAGGGAGGCACAGAAGGTACCGAGAAAATTTAAAATAATAAGTCCGCAGAGATTGGAGATATTTATTTCAGCCCTCTTAAAATTCCAATAACTGATTTGCATTTGCGAGTGATTAGGTAGGTTTGGACCTAGATTTAGATCTGCAAAAGTTTTTGGTTTCTTTTATGTTTATGAACCAAAAATTGGTTCCTTAAGAATAGTAGAGAATCTATTTTCCTAACTACGCCTCAGCAAGGTTTTTCTAGAGGAATTAATAATATTTAAAGTAAATGAAAAATAACATAATACAATTTTCTCTAATCAAGGGTACGTCCGGGATTTTTTTTTTCGGGGCTGGGGGGGGGGTAAAAATTAAAAAGCGCATCGAAATTTGTTTAGGCAATTTGCATTTTTGTTACGGTTTTACAAGTCGGATAAAAATTTCAGGGGAAACCCAACACCACCTGGATACGGCCTTAGTGCTAAAATAATCTTTACAACCACACCGTCCTTCTGCCTCTAGGCATATTTTCATTTTTATATTTCATTTAGAATTCAACGTTAAAAAATAGAAACAACAGAACAAGGGACCTAAATAACAGTTAATATTTTGGACGATATTCAAGATCTCCCTCACTGCTGAAAAATACAGATTAAAAAAGAATAAACTGAAAAACAGAGAGCAAAAAACCCAACGATATAGAAGATGAAAAAATAGATCTTTATAAAAAAGAAAGAGAAGAGACAAAAAAAAAAAACGCAGACCAAAAACCGCGAAAATATACCTTCACAACAGGACTCTAGAACTAACATTAGCCTATAATCACATGGACAACACCTTGGCTTTAATAAAATCCAAAATGCGCTTGAGTCATCCAGCCAATCTCTTAGCTTTGGAAGGTGGCATGTTTGCGCATAGCCGACTTAAGCCTGCAAATTATTGTTCTAATTCTTAAGTTATGCCTTACATGGATTTACACATTTTTGTTCTAGTTCTTAACAGACTTAAATATTTGAATAATCCTACTCCGAATAATAATTTCAATACTTGTGTTTTAAGATAATTTGGTGAATAATTTCAAAGAAAAGTCTCATTAAGAAGAAGCTTCTTGTGGGAATAATATTTCTGCAGATAGGAAAATTGTTTTTTAATTTAAAATAATATTTAAACTTTAATGCAATAAAAATTATAGTCGCATTCTAATAATTCAAATGAGCTTATTATTTTGAATGCTCTATTTTGTATTAGATTTTTGGATATCCAGAGTGTGAAATAGAATATTCTTTGACACAATGTGTGGCTCTTGGAAGTAATGAGTTCCGTTTCCAACACCAATTAATCATTGATAGATCACTCGTGGTCACAACCCACCAGCAAAATATGAGGAAGCAAGGGGGGAAGTAGACAATGATTGCCATCTTAAAGCATATGTTGGTTAATTAGGATCATCGAGTGACAGATTGACTTGTCGCATTCAGCCCAATACAGAAAGAGGGTATTCAAACGACTCTTGGACTTTGGAGAATTCGAGGTTCCAGTAACATAGATTTGAATTAGTTATTGTTTAATGAAATTATTATTTATTATTTGGCTTTGGACTTTAGCTTTGATATGAATTGGTAACGAGTTGAAAAAAATTTAGTTTTTTTCTTATTTTTGATTTTTCCTTTGAAAATACATAAATTAATTAATTGTAAACGAATATGAAAAATTTGTGTCAACAAAATCCTTCTGGTGGAAACTTCTGTGCTCCTGTGAAAATGTATCACAAGCAATGCTGTATCCAGAGGGGTTAGGGGGTTTGGCCCCTTCCCCCCGAAATGTTTGTCTGACTCGTAATAATATCTAACAAAAAGGAATATAAACACATTTTTGACGTGTGTTAAAGTTTTTTTTACCCCCCCCCCCCAAAAAAAAAATTCCTGGATACGACCCTGATCACAAGGCTGCCTAAATATAAAACACAGCGGAGATCATTTGAATGTAGATACACAGTGAACAAACCACTTAAGGGAATGACCAGAAATTTTGTACAGAGGAGAGAGGGGAAACTCGAAAAAAATAATTTAAGGAATTGATTTTACTATTTTTCTGGTAGGGGGTTCTTCAAAGCCATTCAGGATGAAACCAACTGAGAAAGGTACTTAGACAAGCAGGCCTTTCAGACGTTAGCACTCCTCCCCTATAGAAAACATCGATGGTTTTGGTATTTACCCTGTACATCCTTATATTCTCCATATACACAAATAAAAAAAAACTATTTTTAAGCCAGTTCTAAACATTCAAATTAATTAATTTTGAGGATACACATAAAACGTTATTAACAGAAAGATATTAGAATAATTTTAGAAGAAGGGGGAAACATCTCCAAAACGAGATGTAGTTAGGATCAAAATTACGCTACGAAATTCGACATGTGTGAGACATGTCCAAGCCCACGTTTCAAACTTCTATCTAAATTAATACAAAATTTAATGTTCTTTCCGAGAAGGATGGGAGGATGATAGTTTTTGTTCCAGGGGTGATCACAACGAACCCGCGGTCAAACAGCACCGCAGTTTGTAAAGCGCCAATTTTAACCGTCTTGCACCGTAAAACAACAATCCTGGTCCAAATACGTTTGAGGAAAACCATTGAGATACTCAATTGGCATAGAACTATAAAAAACCGTCTTTAACTTACCTATCAGATTCAAAAACCCATACTACCACGCGTTGGAGCATTTGCCTTAAACATAGATATGATGCGCATCCTGAACTTTATTACAGAGCGTTTATAAAGCAATACTAACAGTTATCGAGTATTGCTTAGTGCCATATGGTCAGTGGATTTTTTCTTAGGAGGGAGTAGGCCTAGAATGCCAAAAATTGTATTTGTATGCCAAAATTTGAAAACCCTTAATTAAGACTCATTTACATGAATCGATTTGGACCAATGGTACTATCAATGTCCATTTGGACACGGACGCCTCCCATCAGGAACGTACACAGGGGGAGAGAGAACTCACGACCTGGCCCCCTAAATTCTAAATTTTCTGGAATTCCGAACACTTTATATTCAAATTCTCAAATAATTATTCTTTTATTATTTGGCTCCTCCCACCAACAAATCTGACTACGTGTCTGCCTAAAACCGTATTGCGGAAATGGTAGGCCTATTTTTACAATAAAATGGAATCTTTTAAATATGAAACACAGCATTGCGATAAATTGTTCTGTTTTGCACAAAAAGGGTTTAATTGAGGCTCCAGCCTCAGTCAATTTAAGAAACTCTATTTCATTATGTAAGGCAAAAACAGAACTAAAGAACTTAATTTCTCCATAAAAGTAAAGGACTTCATTAAGTCTTAAAACGAACATAACATATACAAAATATGAGAAAAGCTGTTTCCCCCCCCCTACTCTTCATGCTAAAGTTTTAGTTTTTTTATCGCAATGCTTCAAAAATTACATGTTTGCACCAAGAATAAATGTCCTTCAAATTTTGTCCGTGTTCATTTGGTTGTATTTTCGTTAAACAATAAAATCAGAGCCGTATCAAAGGAAGGGGTTTGAAACCTCCCCCTGGAAAAAAGCTTCTCCTGACTCGTACAAAAGTAAAAAACATACTTGTAAACAAATTTTGTTGCGTTTTGTAAAGTTTTTGGTCCCCCCCCCAAAAAAAAAATCGTAGATAGGGCCTTGAATGAAAGTGTTTTTTTTTATGTTCTGGAGATAAATTTGAAAAACAAAATTTTAATTAACATGTGTTGCGTTCTTGAACACTCTCACAAAAGCACTTGCCAAAAAATAGCGCAAAGAGTGGAGTGCTGGGGAGATCCCGGGAGGGGCCAAGAGAGGAGATTGCCTCACTGACTAAAAAGAAGACGTTGGAGAAATTATCAAAAGAGGTAAATTAAAACACATTAAAAAAAAAATTCCTGGCAGTATTTGCCCCCTCCCCCGTGAACTAGGACTGTTTGCAGTGGCACTCTCAGATAGACCCCATTTTCATTTGTTTTGAACTTTTATCGTCGCTCTTCAGTTTCAAAAGCTTCACTTTTTTATTTACTGCCCAGTGGCATCAATTCACGAAAATATAGGGAGGGGGGAATATATTTTTCAATACCTTCCCCCCAAGTTGACACCATGCATTTATATAAATACATAAATTACATATGAAATAGGTACAGATGTTTAGATCTGTTTAAGTTTTTTCCACGTTGCAGTTTTATGATAGAATTGGTAACTTGTTCAGAAACCACGATGCGGGGTTTGATACGGGGTAATTAAAAGTAATATAATATTAGCTGTAAAAGTTAAAAATATTCATGTATAGAGAAATGGGGTAGGCCTATAGAAGCTGAATTGTTAAGCATGTGCTAATAATTGAAATATTCCTTATATGGATTAAATAAAAAAAACAAGTTTTTTGAACTAAAAGTAAGGAGTAACATTAACACATTCAAAGAATTATTTGGATGATTCAATCTCTAAATGAATTACCTTTGCTTGCTAATCTTTCCTCAGGAAAATAATGGGCTCCACAGGGAGTACAAGCAATGTTAAAGGGTCCCAAAGACTTATATGCAACATTTACTGAGTATATGGCATATTTGTACGTCTTTGCTTTTCGTTGTCTATTCTCTTCACTTTCATTATTAACACGCCATCGCTTTTCTTCTAACCGCATGTGTCTTTAGTCTTCATTTTCATTTTTGACACGCTCTAATTGTCATTTTCACATATCTTCTAACTGCGTGTGTCTTTGCTCTTCATTTTTGGCTCCCTCACTTGCTCAGTTTCGCATGTCTTCTAACCACGTGTGTCTTTGCTCTTCCTTTTCATTATTAACACGTCGTCACTTTTCTTCTAACCGCCCGTGACTTTGCTCTTCATTTTTATTTTTGACAAGTTTTGTGATTTTAATTACTTCAGACAATTTGGCAATGACCTTTGCTTTAGCTGCCCGTGTTGATGATGTCGCAATTGACGGTCCAGGTTGTCGATTTTCTCATCCTATCACGTTTGATAGTTCAGGTGTTGGTTCCAAGAATCATCATTTATAGTAACTGCAACCAGTGGCGCCAATTCACGAAAATGTAGGGGGGGGGCCAGGATTTTTTTTCGATTTTTTTTAAATTAAGATGCAAAAAAAAACAACATTTAGCAAACATACCTAAAACAGGGGGTAGCGGCGAGGTCGCTGCTTGGCAAAATCGTCGACTAATCTATCCAAATCCAGTTTCTTTAACTCCTCTTTTTCAACGCCCATTATCATGAGATCACTGAGCCTGTCGTTTCCCATCGTCGATCGCAGATAGTCTTTAACACGCCCTAATACCGAGAAGGATAGTTCATTACTGGCAGTGGTCACAGGCAAAGTAGCAACTAGCTTCATCAGTTTTAGCACTGCAAAATAGGCAACTGGGAGATCGGATAAGATTTCGATAGCTCGAAGAAGATCCATTTTTAAAATATCACTTTTTGACAGATGCAGCTTTGCAAGAGAAAGCTGGGATTCTATGGCATGGTCATCGACACCGAGAATCTCCTGATAATGACACATAACTCTTTCCACTTTCGAAATTTCGAGAAAATTGGAACTTGAGGGGTCGAAGGCAAGTAAAGCGTCGAGCAGAGGTATATTCTGCATGAAACGTTGGTCCATCTCACTCGTGAAACGATCTATTACCTCAAATTACCGAAGATTACCGCAGTCTGATTCAACTGGCTGACTGGTGTTGCGTTTACCGGTTTTTGAGTTTGAAAGAAAGTCTTTGAGACGAATGGAAATGGCTTGATTTCTCTTGCTTCGAGCACTGGTTTTAGATTGTGGAGATTTCGATTCCTGGATATTGTTTAAAGCCAAGAATTCAGATATGTTTTTGCTTAATTTGTTCCATTCGTTATCATTTCTCAGTTTTTGGAGTGTCTCATATGTCCCAGAAATCAGTGCAAGTGACAAACTTCCGGATTGAAGTTGCTCTGATAAACAATTTACAATGACTAATACTTTTTCCATTATGTGTAAAGTTGAAACAAAAGAGACAGAGTTGATTTTATCCAGTAGTCCTTTTGCTTCACATGCTGCCTCGCCGTTGGAACTATCAGAGACTGCGGCAACCACAGCAACAATACAATCAAATCTGGCCTTCACCTTCGAAATAGAGCGGACTGCGTAAAACCAGCGAGTCTGGACGGTCCTCTCTAGCTCCAAGACTTGTTGTCCGCTAATACGCTGGGATTCCACAAATAGCTCGTGACGAGTATTGCTGCATGATATAAATGCGTAAAGCCTTTGCACCACAGAGAAAAATTCAGAAAGTTCGCTGATATTTTTTAGGCAGTCAGTCAAAACCAAGTTTAATCTGTGGGCGTGACAGTGTACATAAAGTGCATGAGGCACCTTCTCCCTAAACTTTGCTTGAACTCCGTTAAATTCCCCACTCATAACGGATCCGCCATCATAACATTGGGCAATACATAGCATCGAATCTACACCAAGCTTTACTTTAGTTTCACAAATCGAGGTGTATAAGCTCTCGGCGTCTAATTTATGCATGTGATAACAGCCGATTGGTCGCTCCACTACTTTTCCATTTGATGTGTACCTGGGTAGGATTGCTAATTGTTCTTTTCTAGAAACATCTTTTGTCTCGTCGACAAGAATAGCAAAGTAATTAGCTGATTCTACTTCTGAATAATGTATTGCTGCAAAGTATTTCCTATCAGTGTAACTGCATCGTTTTGGTATTGATGATTGCAATAGTGACCATATCGGCGCTGTAACTTGGCCTTTAGCTTTTCGTCGCCTTTAGACATTTCCTCCATCAATTCAAACAAATTACCCCGGTTTGCAGATGTTTCTGATTCGTCATGACCCCTCAAAGCAAGACCCTGGCGGCCAAGAAAGCAAATAGCGCGAAAAATGTACTTCACATGATCTCTATTTCCTGAACCTCTTGAGATCTGGATTGAATTAAGACATTCGCTATAGATTTCGAAGTATCAGTACTCATTATCTTAAATTCCGTCCTTGCTGACATACAATTCCTATGTCTTTCAGAACCATCATGTTGCTTTAATAGAGCAGAACTGTCTTTCCACTTGCAAAATCCTGACTCAATGAAAACCCTTTTTCCAGCAGTTTCTCCAGCCCTTAGAGTCCCTATAGAAAAATGGCGGCAAGCAAAACAAAACACGGAATTCAAGTTTTTTGAGTATTCAATCCATTCATAAGTCTAATTGTAATGTGCACTGAATTTCCTTCCGTTACAAGCGGTAGTCGTATATCTCTCAAGAATAGGTTGAGCTGGTTTGTCGTGACTCGTCCAAGAGATATCTGAGAGAGTTTCTTGACTGCTACTGGAACCCGCAAGGGGTTCAGCGATAAAAACCGAACTTTATGTTGATCTGAGCTATTTATTGTTCCGCTTGTTTCCGAAATTCTGTCACAGGTGGGGAAATTTATCTCAACTAACCCGAAGCTTTGGGCGCTGACACTATTGCCAGTTTCTTGCACTAAAGTTTCGTCATTGTTCTTCCCCATATTCACCGAAAAAAAATCCAAATTTTGTTGTCGCTTTTTACTCATATTTTGATTACGATGTAAACCTTGCTCTCTGCTGATAAAGTGTTTACTTTGATAAGCGTAGCCAAATCATTCAGAGTTATGGGTTCTCGTGGAGGAGGCAAAAAAGTATCTTTCACTATAAACTATGTGTTTTATTATACTAAGTTTATGTACAGTAGTTTAAGACAGATACAGTTAAACGAGTAGTAGACAAGGAATTCACTCAGACACGGCAAGAGAAGAACTGAAGAAACACGTAGAAACTCACTTAGAAAATCACTCCCATACCCCACGGTGAAACTACCCCGCCTAGAAACCCCATAAACCAATCACTTACATTTCCTGTTCCCGACAGTCCCATACACCTTACTGGGACTAGTCATCCCATAAACTATTCAGCAACGTCAAGAATCTGCTGACCAAAACCCCCTTGAAACCCTAGAACACATTTCCTTTCCCAGCTACTAAAAAAGGCCGTATACAAAACACATAGTTTACAACAAAGTCTTCTCAAGAACAATATCGAAACGGGTACTGACCACATGAAGCTTAGCTTTGAATGAACCCTACTCGGAAATAAAATAGTGTAGACGCGCTCACTCTTAGATATTTCAAAACACGATTATATAATTAGGGCATCAGTTTGTTGGTCGTATTTATTGGACCAGTTGCTGGTTTAATATAGCACATAGCTAAAATAGAAAATAGCTGTGAAGTATAAATAAGAAGGTAATTTTCAAAGTCTAGGGGGGGCCATGCCCCCCCCTGCACCCCCCCTAATTGGCGCCCCTGACTGCAACTGGAAGTTTTTGTTTTTTGGGTCTTCCAACAGACATTATATTATATAAATAACTGACCCGTTGGAAACTCAATAATCTTATTTATGTTGTGCATGACATCATATAAGAAATTGCTTATATGATGTCATAAGAAATGCTTATATTTGTACTAACATAGTAAATGACGTCAAATATATATATATATATATATATATATATATATATATATATATATATATATATATATATATATATATATATATATATATATATATATATATATATATATATATATATATATATATATATATATATATATATATATATATATATATATATATATAATATATATAATATATATATATATATATATAATATATATATATATATATATATATATATATATATATATATATATATATATATATATATATATATATATATATATATATATATATATATATATATATATATATATATATATATATATATATTACATCTTATCACAGTTCAGGTGTCACATCTTATCACACATCTCTTCGACAGTTCAGGTGTTGGTTCCAAAGAATCATCATTTATAGTAACTGCAACTGCAAACTTCCGTTTTTTGGGCCTTCCAACAGACTTTATATTATATAAATAAATGATGTGTTGGTGTTGGTTCCAAAGAATCATCTTCTGAACAATCTTATTTTCTGCTATGCATAACATCATACAAGAAATTGCTTATACGATGTCATACGAAACCCTTATATTTTCTACAAACATAGTAAATGACGTTATTTGCAAAAACCAAATTAAGGCTCTTAACGAATTTTCTCAGACTTCCGACCTATCTAGATCATATTTTTTATGCGAGAATATACAAAGATACAAATTTTCCTAAAGAATTTGGCGCTGTTTTAGAGAAAAAATAAAGAAATAAATAAATACACACATATACAATTATATATATATATATATATATATATATATATATATATATATATATATATATATATATATATATATATATATATATATATATATATATATATATATATAAAAAATATATATATATATATATATATACTATCTTTATAAGTGAGCAATAATTGTATATGTGTGTATTTATTTATTTCTTTATTTTTTATCGAAAAGACCGTCAATTTTTTTTTAGGAAAATTTGTATCTTTGTGTATTCTCGCATAAAAAAAAACGATCTAGATAGGTCAGAAGTCTGAGAAAATTCGTTAAGAGCCTTAATTTTGGTTTTTGCAAATAACGTCATTTACTATGTTAGTAGAAAATATAAGGGTTTCTTATGACATCGTATAAGCTATTTCTTGTATGATGTTAAGCATAGCATAAATAAGATTGTTGAGATGATGATTCTTTGGAACCAACACCAACGCATCAGTTATTTATATAATATAATGTCTGTTGGAAGGCCCAAAAAACGGAAATTTGCAGTTTCAGTTAGCCTACTATAAATGCTGATTCTTTGGAACCAACACCTGAACTATCGAACAGATGTGTGATAAGATTTGACACCTGAACTGTGATAAGATGTGAAATTAGACAACCTGAACCATCAATTGCGACGACACCAATACGGGGAGCAAAAGCAAAGGCCATTGCTAAATTGTCTGAAGTAATCAAAATCCAAAACATGCCAAAAACGAAAATGAAGAGCAAAGACACGGGTGGTTAGAAGAATAGCGACGACGTGTCAATAATGAAAAAGAAGAGCAAAAACACGCGCGGTTAGAAGACACGCGACACCGAACATGTGAACAAATCAATGAAAATCCACCTGGACAGCGAGAATCAAAACGTGTCAAAATTGGAAATGATAGTGACGATGATTGGGTTTGGGATTTTGACATGGATAAGGTCATCAATACCTACCGTATCTTTGTTTAAAAAACAAAGACTAAAACATAATTACCTGAAGGAAAACAAGGTGATATGTATTTCATAACGAGGAACGACAAGCCGAGGTAAAACGAACCGAACAAATTGAACATGATAGCGATGATGATTGGGTTTTGGATTTTGACCTGGATAAGTCATCAATGCCTACATACCTTTGAAAATGAAAAACATGGATTAGATAGTTCGTTGGACGAAAAAGAAGTTTTTGTCCCACCACCTGAACAATGAAAAGAAGCAAAGGTTCGACGATATATCTTTCATAATAACAAACGACAAGCTAAGGCAAAAGTTAAAGGTCCAATAAAAAACGCAATTTTACAAAGGCACTTCTTTTAATTTAAGGTCCATTTGGACGTCGTGATATCAAGAAAGGGCTGAAATTGTCTGCGTTTAGAAGACAAGCGACGGGGTGTTAATAATGAAAATGAAGAGCAAATACACACGCGGTTAGAAGAACAGCGGTGGCGTGTTAAAAATGGAAATGAAGAGCAGACACATGCGGTTAGAAGACATGTGACACCGAGCATGTGAGCGAGTCAATGACAATCTACCTGAACAACAAGAATCAAAACGTGTCAAAATTGAAAATGATAGCGATGACGATTGGTATCTTGACATGGATAAGGTCATCAATGTCTACTATACCTTTGTTTAAAAAAACAGAGGATCGGTACTGTGCTTAGTATAATGACAAATCGCAATCTAAGTTAAACCGAACCAAACAAATTACAAGTAGTAGCGACGATGATTGGAATTGTGATCTCGACATCGACGAGACCATCAATAACAACCATTCCATGGAAAATGATAAATCTGGACTAAGTTATTCGTTGGAAGAAGAAGAAGTTTTTATCCCACCACCTGAACAATTTAAAGAAGAAAAGGTTGGAAGATAGGTCTTTCATAATGACAAACGACAAGCTAAGGCAAAAGTTAAAGGGCGAAATAAAAAAAGTAGTTTTACAAAGGCACTTCGTCTAATTTAAGGTCCATTTGGACGTCATGATCAGAGGCAACGCTGTAGCGTTGCCTATACTAAAGGCCATACGGTTCCAATGTTTTATGGGTTTTTTTTCCCAAAGGCACTTCATATGGAAGGGGTCGTCGTAGAAACTTTAAAGAGGGCTCATTCGATTGGAAATTGAAAGTTCTAGTTTCCTTTTTAATAGTCGAAAGTGATTAGAGGGCATCTAGCCCCCCCCCCCATGCCCATCATTCCCCCAAATACATCCAATCAAAATTTTGAGATAGTCATTTTTTTCAGCGTAGTTGATTTCCAGATAGAAAATATATTTTTGAGGAGGACACTCCCCCACAACTCTCGGGGCAAGGGTTTTAAGTTATGCCCTGGGGGCTTATAAGGTCCTTATAGAAGGCGTTGTCGTAGAAACTTCAAAACATGCTCATTCAATTGGAAATTAAAGGGCTAGTGCCCATTTTAATAATCAAAAATGATTAGAGTGCAACTAGCCCCCCCCCCCACGCCCATCATTTCCCCATACACATCCAATCAAAATTTTGAGATAGACATTTTGTTCAGCGTAGTTGATTTCCAGATAGAAAATATATTTTTGAGGAGGACACTCCCCCACAACCTTCAGGGCAAGGGTGTTAAGTTATGCCCGGGGGGCATATAAGGTTTTTATAGAAAGCGTTGTCGTAGAAACTTCAAAAAAGGCTGATTCGATTGGAAATTCAGAAAGCTAGTGCCCTTTTTAATAGTCGAAAGTGATTGGAGGGCAGCTAGCCCCCCCCCCATGTCCTAGTAAAGGCCATACGGATCCAATGTTTTATTATTATTTATTTTTTTTTCCCAGAGGCACTTCATGCAGAAAGGGTCATCGTAAAAACTTCAAAGGGGGCTCATTCGATTGGAAGTCAAGTGTTCTAGTGCCCTTTTTAATAGTCAAAAATGATTGGAGGACAACTAGCCCCCCCCCCCCACGCCCATCATTCCCCCAAACACATCCAATCAAAATTTTCAGATAGCCATTTTGTTCAGCGTAGTTGATTTCCAGATAGAAAATATATTTTTGAGGAGGACACTCCCCCACAAACCTCAGGGAAAGGGTTTTAGGTTATTCCCTGGAGGAATATAAGATTTTTATATAAGGCGTTGTCGTAGAAACTTCAAAACAGGCTCACTCAATTGGAAATTAAAGGGCCAGTGCCCTTTTTAATAGTCGAAAGTGATTGGAGTGCAACTAGCCCCCCCCCGGACGCCCATCATTTCCCCAAACACATCCAATCAAAGTTTTGAGATAGCCATTTTGTTCAGCGTAGTTGATTTCCAGATAGAAAATACATTTTTGAGCAGGACACTCCCCCACAACCCTCAGGGCAAGGGTTTTAAGTTATGCCTCTCAATTACTTGGACTATCTGTCTTGGCTTTCCTCTGTCTACAATTACCCAGCGTCTTGATGTAACCTATGCAACCTATTGCAAAATACTTCATAATATAGATAACTTGAGCCGTATGGTCTTTACTATAGGCAACGCTGTGTGTTTGGGGGAATGATGAGCGTGAGGGGGGGGGGGCCGAGTTGCCCTCCAATCATTTTCGACTATTAAAAAGGTCACTAGAACTCTCGATTTCCAATCGAATTAGCCCCCTTTGAAGTTTCTACGATGACCCCTTCCATATGAAGTGCCTTTGGAAAAAAAAACCATAAAACATTGGAGCCGTATGGCCTTTGCTATAGGCAACGCTGTTGTTTGGGGGAATGATGAGCGTGGGGGGGGCTAGTTGCCCTCCAATCATTATCGACTATTAAAAAGGGCACTAGCCCTTTAATTTCCAATCGAATGAGCCTGTTTTGAAGTTTCTACGACAACGCCTTCTATAAAAACCATAAAACATTGGAGCCGTATGGCCTTTACTATAGGCAACGCTGTGTGTTTGGGGGAATGATGAGCGTGGGGGGGCTATTTGCCCCCCCCCCATCCAATCAAAATTTTGAGAATGCCATTTTGTTCAGCGTAGTTGGTTTTCAGATAGATAATATATTTTTAAGGAGGACACTCCCCCACAACCCTCAGGGCAAGGGTTTTAAGTTATGCCCTGGGGGCATATAAGGTTTTTATAGAAGGTGTTGTCCCAGAAACTTCAAAAAAGGCTCATTCAATTTGAAATTCAAAAAGCTAGTTCCCTTTTTAATAGTCGAAAGTGATTGGAGGACAACTAGCCCCCCCCCCCCACGCCCATCAATCCCCCAAACACATCCAATCCAAATTTTTAGATAGCCATTTTGTTCAGCGTAGTTGATTTCTAGATAGAAAATATATTTTTGAGGAGGACACTCCCCCACAACCTTCAGGGCAAGGGTTTCAAGTTATGCTCTGGGGGCATATAATGTTTTTATAGAAGGCGTTGTCGTAGAAACTTAAAAACAGGCTCATTCGATTGGAAATTCAAAGGGCTAGTTCCTTTTTTAATAGTCGAAAGTGATGGGAGGGCAACTACCCCCCTCTCACGCCCATCATTTCCCCAAACACATCCAATCAAAATTTTTAGATAGCCATTTTGTTCAGCGTGGTTTATTTCCAGATAGAAAATATGTTTTTGAGGATGACACTCCCGCTTACCCTTTTGAATTAGTGTTTTAAGATACGATCTGGGGAAATAGAAGGTTTTTATAGAAGGCGTTGTCGTAAATGCTTCAAAAACGAATCAGTTATGTATAACTTAAACGAGCTAGAGCCATTCTTAATAGTCGAAACTGATTGCAAGGCGAAAATCCCCCCCCCCTGCGCCCATCATTCCCTCAAACACATCCAATCAAAATATTGAGATAGCATTCGCATAAACCTCAGAGAGGTTTCATTTGAATGGAAATTAAAAGTTATAGTTCATTTTCTCAGAGTAAAAAAGATCGGAGGGCAAATAGCCCCTTCCACCCTCCACGCCTTTGGGCGTATCGGATGGATAAACCCATACGATAAAAATTTCAGGTGACTATTTTCTTAAAAATAGTTCAACCATCAGATATTGAAACTCCAGGGTCGACACAACCTCCCAGGGCCGAGGGACAGGCGTTGTAAGTTATACTCTGGGGATTTATATGGTTTTTATAGGAAGCATACTCGTATAAATTTCAGAGAGGGCTCATTTGATTGAAAATAGAAAGTTCTAGTTTACTTTTAAAGAGTCGAAAGAGAGTGAAGCTTAATCTAGTCCTCCCACGCCCTTTTTCCCCAAACCCATCCGATAAATATTTTGAGATAGCAATTTAATAAAAATAGTTCAAACATCAGATAATAAAAACTCCAAGGTTGACACAAACCCATCTTTTCACTTTGATATTGTTACTTTGATATTAGTTTTGATACTTTGATGAATATTTGATTTTTTTTTAAGTTTGATTTTGAAATAAGAAATTTTTAGACACTTGAAATTTTTTTAAATAAAAAACAAACAAAAATTAATCAAAAAAAAACTTTTCGAAAAAATAAGTTTTTAAAATAAAAGTGAAGGCCATTTTAAACTTAAGCTCAGAAGATACAAATACCTTTTCATATTCAAACTCAAAACGACCAGAAATTACTATTAAAGAATAAATGAAACACAAAACGAACAGAATTGAAATAAACAATCATAGCAAAACCATACAACAAGTAATGATATAAATGAATAAATAGATCTTAAAGCGAGTAATTCTTAGATTGAATATGAAAATCTAGCTTAAGACGAAAAAAATATTTTCCTATTGAAGTACAAATGAAACTTAAATAGAACAGAAATTAAATAAACAATCAATGCAAACAGGGACAAGTTCAAGTGGATTATGGAGACACTGATTCACTCCTGTTAAAAGTTAAAACTGAAAATTTGTTGAATGATTTGGAAAGTGGGGAGTACATTAGCTCACGGATAGACTACACCAACTGGAATGAATCCCTCTATCCCGAGCTAGTGAAACGCCAGGCCCCAAATAAATAGTTAATGCTAAAATCTGAAACGGGAAGCGATCTAATATCCAGTGGTGTGTTTCCTGGGTCGAAGGTATATTGTCTGGAAAAATTTACTCAGATTGTCCTCAAAGTGTTCCACTAGTGAAAGAGCGAGTTCTATTGGAGTCAATTTATAGGGTTTAACCATCTAGAGAAAACTGTTTACAAGTCCTGCAATTATTGGCAGTAAAAGTGTAAAAAAGCTACCACCCGTCTGAAGAAGACGTTTCCTTTAAAAAAATTTCCTTTCTTTTTACAAGCCAATGCACGTACAATGGAACGATGTTGCCTTGCCTGTTGCTTAACTACTTCTGGCAATTGAATATTACCCTTTGCTAAATTTAAACAAAGTTCAGATATTAGATTAATGAAATCGTTGTTAGCACCATGTTTGAGTATGGCTTTCCTAAGTGGGGGTTTTGAAGTGCTTAAAGCGGAAAATAAATGTCTATTTTCATGTAGTTTCTTCAGTTTCTTGCTGGCAACTAATAGCCCTTTTTGCTATGGAAATTAAAAGTTATAGTTCATTTTCTCGGAGTGAAAAAGATCGGAGGGCAACTAGCCCCTCCCGCCCTCCACGCCTTTGGGCGTATCGGATGGATAAACCCATCCGATAAAAATTTCAGGTGACCATTTTTTTAAAAATAGTTCAATCATCAGATATTGAAACTCCAGGGTCAACACAACCTCCTAGGGCCGAGGGACAGGCGTTATAAGTTATACTCTGGGGATTTATATGGTATTTATAGGAGGCATACTCGTATAAACTTCAGAGAGGGCTCATTTGATTGAAAATAGAAAGTTCTAGTTTACTTTTAAAGAGTCGAAATAGCAATTTATTAAAAATAGTTTAAACATCAGATAATAAAAACTCCGAGGTTGACCCAAACCCATCTTTTCACTTTGATATTGTTACTATGATATCAGTTTGTAATTTTGACTAATATTTGATTTTTTTTTAAAGTTTATTTTTAAATGAGGAATTTTTAAAACCTGAAATATCTTGAATAAAAAATCGAACAAAAATTAATTTAAAAAAACTTTCCGAAAAAATACTTTTTTAAAATAAAATTAAAGGTCATTTTTAACTTGACCTCATCACATACAAATGCCTTTTAAAACTCAAACTCAAAACGACCAGAAATTACTATTAAGGAATAAATGAAACACAAAACGAACAGAATTGAAATAAACAATCATAGCAAAACCATACAACAAGTAATAATATAAATGAATAAATAGATCTTAAAGCGAGTAATGCTTAGATTGAATATGAAAATCTAGCTTAAGACGAAAAAAGTATTTTCCTATTGAAGTACAAATGAAACTTAAATAGAACAGAAATTAAATAAACAATCAATTCAAACAAACATACAATAGATATTAATGTAAATTAATAGATAAATCTTAAAACGAGTGAAACTTAAACTGAATATGCAAATTAAGCTTGAAACAATCAAAAATCACCACAAACAAAAGTTTGGTTATGACCTCTTTCTCTCACTGTAAAAGTCTAAAACCTACTGCGTCATTGGAATAAAACAGTTCATTGTAGAGAGGGTCGGAGAGGTTGGACATATTTTTTACATAAAAATCATTGGGCATTATTAATGTCTTCATCACCAATCCAAGAATCAAAATCAGAGTTGTAACCTAGCCAACAAACAAGTAACTGTTTCTTGCCCCTTTGAGTACGACTCCCTAATATATTTTCAATGTGATAGATTTCACTATATTTTTTAACTTTTTTTGTTCATAGTCATAAAACCCGCCGAGAATCTCTTCATCTTTGGTGTCTCGCAGACGATAAGTTATGGGTTTGGTGTCTAAGATTTTTCACACTTTAAAAAGTATAGTGGACCCTAAGTAATTTCCCTTTTCAAAAATATTAGTTGTTCTATTAATTTAAACAGTATCACCAACATTGAATTTTTTCTTCACAACCTTTTCATTGGAATATTGTTTAAGAAATTCGTTGGACAATGATCGATGGGGTCATTGATTATAATTCAACATGATTTTATCAAAATTATGAATAAAAGCAGGTGTATTTTTCAATGTACAATTTCTTGAAATTAAAATTCAAATAGTTCTTATGAATCGTTCGGCCAATGCAGCCTTTAGTGGACTATGACTATGACAGAGCATTGTATGATATTTCTTTAGTACTTTTTCGACATGTGGATTAATAAATTCACTGCCCCGATCCGTTTAAATTTTTTTATACGATCTTGTTCAAGAATACTTTCTAAAGCCTGAGCAACTTCAACACTTCTCTTTATCCGCAATGGAATGGCATACGCATAGCGACTAAAAACACTTATTGCAATAAATTGTACTTGTACGGTGTATTGTGACACCTTTGACTCTCATCTAGAGTTAAGAGATCTGCTTGCATTATGTGCAGTGGGGAAAATGCCTTAGTTTTTCGATAATGATTAGCACGAAGCCTATGATTTCTATGCAGAGTGTAACTTGATTCACGTTGTAGATAGTCTTGTACACTTTTATTGTGTACACCAGTGACTTTGGAAAGAGTGGTGGGGGAACTCAAACTCCCCACTTCACCAATATTTTCATAAGAACGAATCAGAACTTCAACCATTTTGAACGTAAACACGTAGTGTAACGTCCACTACCCTTTTGTATACTAGTGGGTGATGATGGTGACGTTGAGTTGATATCAATACGTCTTCGCTTTTTTCTAGCTATCAGCGGTGTGCTCCTCATCGTCAAATCAATTTTTCCACTAGGTGCACTAGTATTTTCAAGATTGATTTAAAATCTTCACCTGTTTCTTCTTCTTCCTGTTGTTGTTTTAATGTTGTTGATGAGGAAGGACTATGTTCATTTATTTTTAGAATTTGCCTATTGCTAATAAGGCTTTTGGAGAAGTTTAATGTGTGTAGAAAATTTTATAGACGAGTGTCAAATGATAAAAGTCCTTTACTATTTGTAACCATATCATAAATTAAATCAAGTAGATAATAACTTTTCCCGTGAATTATAATTTGTTTTCCTGTGCTATCAACTTGAACATGATCTTTATCACTTTCCATGAGATATGTTATGAGTCGTTTACCTTGTTCACGATATAAGTGTGGCATTAAATATCCAATGCTCGACACTATTGAATCCAAGTCCTCCTTCTTTAATTGTATTCCAGTAGCAGAAGAATCCTGATGAGATGGTTCTTTTTTGTGATCAATCCCACTCACATTGACTGGTCTCGCACAATAGGGTTTATGCTTGCCCACTCGACGAAGTGCATCTTGAAGTAAAAGTAGTGTTTTATGATCGCCAATATTCTCATTGTCAATGAATTTACTCAGATTATCCTCAAAGTGTTCCACGAGTGAAAGAGCGAGTTCAATTGAAGTCAATTTGTTGGGTTTAACCATCTAGAGAAAACTGTCTACAAGTCCTGCAATTATTGGCAGTAAAAGTGTAAAAAGCTACCGCCCGTCTGAAGAAGACGTTTTCTTTTAAAAAAATTTCCTTTCTTTTTACAAGCCAATGCACGTACAATGGAACGATGTTGCTTTGCCTGTTGTTTAACTACTTCTGGCAATTGAATATTACCCTTTGCTAAATTTAAACAAAGTTCAGATATTAGATTAATGAAATCGTTGTTAGCACAATGTTTGAGTATGGCTTTCCTAAGTGTGGGTTTTGAAGTGCTTAAAGCGGAAAATAAATGTCTATTTTCATGTAGTTTCCTCAGTGTCATGATGGCAACTAATAGCCCTTTTTGCTGTTCACTGGAAGATATACTGTAATTTCATTGCCAAAAATATCTATGACTATACGTAAATCCTTGGGTGTATTTTGATTAAGATCCAATAGAATGTAGCCGTAGGGTTTATTAGTTGCCTGATTGTACGCTTATAGTAGAACTGTGGGGACGCCGGGGTATAATTGTCTTTTTAAAGTTATTAGAAAGGTAGAATCACGTACTACTCTATGTGATATAATAAGTACATCTCAAAACAAAAGTTTGTATACATTTCCTTTAATGAAAGAGATTGTGTAAAGCTAGATTAACGGAATCCCGTTCATGGTAAGAGAAAAGACTAAGTAATTGTAGTATTTCCTGGAAACATTGTTTACTGGGTTCAGCTAAATCGTCAATAATCAGCGAAGAGTTTGGTTCAATAATGTCGTAAACATAAAGTCCCTGTATGAGTTGTATCTGCCCCGATGAAGCAATTGCTTTTATTCTATCATAGGGCTCCCGTCAAACACTATGGCAGTTTTAGATTTTTTTCGGCCTTTCCATAATTATCGTATCACAATCTTTTATTATTTCAGTTAAGTGTTTTTTTTTGTCTGACATTGATGAGCCACACAGAAACAATCTTACTGATGTTTTAAACCGATACATATTGATGTTCCTTTCAACAGCTCACCTACAACTAACTGTAAACTATAGATGACTAATGACTAAATAATTTCCCTATTACTACTCCGTTCAAGAATAAGAAGACGAAAACCAATAAAAAATCATAGTTTCTTTTAACATAAAAAGCAGCACTTTACAAATAATAATAATGCAATTAGAAAAAAGCACTTTAAACAAAAAAAATACACATAATCAAGATTTTTTTTTAATTTATTAATAACAATAACATAAACAATATTTATTTGAAATAGGCACTAGGATAAAGGCACTTTATATTTAATAAATACACTTCATTGAGACTTTTTGTTTATTTATTTATAACGAAAAATACAATATTTATTTAAAATACGCACTAGGAAAAAATCATTTTTTTAAACAATAAATAGACTTGAAATAATATCATATTTTTTTATTTATTTTATTTACAAAAAAGACATTTAAAAAACATCACTTTTAATTTGAAATGGGGTCCCCCCCCCGGGGCAGCCGCTGCGGCGGCTGAAGGCTGAACCGGAAAGCACGGGGCCCACTGTGGCGGGCCGGGAACATTAAATTATGAAGAAATAACTCTGCTTTGCATATTGAAAATTAAATTATGAAGAAATAACTCTTCCTTGCATAAGCATAATTAAAATTTATTAATTTTGATAAAAAAGAAAAAAGTAATTCTCAAAACCAACTACCCACCACCACCCACCTTGTACTATGAAAGAATTTAAGTTAATTTATCCACACCGAACTTGGGACTAAACTATGTTCCAAAAAGTTTCTATAAACACTCATATTGAAATTATTTTTTACAAAGCGTGGAAGCAAACTTGCAAACTTGCAAACTTGTTTATATCCTTGTTTTGCGTTTCCAGACAGTATACCTTCGACCCAGGAAACACACCACTGGATATTAGATCGCTTCCCGTTTCAGATTTTAGCATTAACTATTTATTTGGGGCCTGGCGTTTCACTGGGGCCTGGCTCGGGATAGAGGGATTCATTCCAGTTGGTGTAGTCTATCCGTGAGCTAATGTACTCCCCATTTTCAAAATCATTCAACAAATTTTCATTTTAACTTTTAACAGGAGTGAATAAGTGTCTCAATAATCCACTTGAACTTGTACCTCCATCTTACATTGTACCTGGTATACATTATAATAAAATGACAACATGAGTTTTTTTTATATTTCCGTTATTAAACTCCCGCCTGCAATATTTTTATTTAGAATAATGTTTATTTTATTGAGATGTAGGAGCACCATATTAGTATACATTAGTATGATGCAAGGCAGAGTTAGACAATAAAAAATCTGATAGTGTATTTACTGATGGCGCTAATGTTTCACTACTCTGGTGTACCTCAATAGTGGGGGTGGTATAAGATCTTTAGTAGCACCACCACCAGTCTGTTCAATTGCAATAGTGGGGCGTGGGGTGAAATCACCCAAATCGCTAAGGATACCTTCCACGGTGTTTGGGGATAGTTGATCAAGCCAGCCAGCATTGTCTTTTGACAGAATTTGATTATGTATATTAGCATGCAAACCCGGTTTAGATACACTTGTGTGGATATTCCCAAAATATTCATTTATAAACCTATTTCTCCATTCCGGGTCCTCGTTCATATCTATGTCACAAGTTAAGTCCTCCAAGCTAGGTATATCCGCAAAACAATTATTTAAAAAGGCCCTTCAGCATTCTAGATTATCATCATTAACTGCAAGACTATCCTGAAAATCCGTTCGCGGTGTTAGAACTGGTGAAGGCTCATTGAAAATAACTGATTCTTGAGCTGATGTTGATGGAGGCTATAATTCTCCGATGTTAATCTGTAAAAACAGGGTTTATTTTCCATGTGGAATATCCACTATTTTATAAAGTCAAAAAAATAAATTATTAATAAGTTCTACGCTCATTTATGTAAAATAGAAAAGGCTTTTTTGCCCCCCTCCATCTCTCTTCTTCTGCTTCTTCTTCAACATTTAGCACATGACTTATACACGCACATACATACACGCACACACACACACAGACACACACACACACACACACACACACATATATATATATATATATATATATATATATATATATATATATATATATATATATATATATATATATATATATATATATATATATATATATATATATATATATATATATATATATATATATATATATATATATATATATATATATATATATATATATATATATATATATATATATATATATATATATATATATGTGTGTGTGTGTGTGTGTGTGTGTGTGTGTGTGTGTGTGTGTGTGTGTGTGTGTATATATATATACACACATATATATGTGTGTGTGTGTGTGTGTGTGTGTGTGTGTGTGTGTGTGTGTGTGTGTGTGTGTGTATATATATAAAAAAAAAAAAAAAAAAAATACAATAAACTGAACTATTTAATTTTATTTATATACTTAAAAATTAAAATAACATATATAAATAATAATTATATAAAAATATTCTATACAAAAAATAAAATAAATTAAAAAAAAAAAAAAAAAAAAAAAAAAAAAAAAAAAAAAAAAAAATATATATATATATTATATACTTCTGGCAATTGAATATTACCCTTTGCTAAATTTAAACAAAGTTCAGATATTAGATTAATGAAATCGTTGTTAGCACCATGTTTGAGTATGGCTTTCCTAAGTGGGGGTTTTGAAGTGCTTAAAGCGGAAAATAAATGTCTATTTTCATGTAGTTTCTTCAGTGTCATGATGGCAACTAATAGCCCTTTTTGCTATGGAAATTAAAAGTTATAGTTCATTTTCTCGGAGTGAAAAAGATCGGAGGGCAACTAGCCCCTCCCGCCCTCCACGCCTTTGGGCGTATCGGATGGATAAACCCATCCGATAAAAATTTCAGGTGACCATTTTCTTAAAAATAGTTCAAACATCAGATATTGAAACTCCAGGGTCAACACAACCTCCTAGGGGCCGAGGGACAGGCGTTATAAGTTATACTCTGGGGATTTATATGGTATTTATAGGAGGCATACTCGTATAAACTTCAGAGAGGGCTCATTTGATTGAAAATAGAAAGTTCTAGTTTACTTTTAAAGAGTCGAAATAGCAATTTATTAAAAATAGTTTAAACATCAGATAATAAAAACTCCGAGGTTGACCTAAACCCATCTTTTTCACTTTGATATTGTTACTTTGATATTAGTCTTGATACTTTGATGAATATTTAATTTTTTTTTAAAGTTTGATTTTGAAATAATAAATTTTTAAAAACTTGAAATTTTTTGCAATAAAAAACTAAAAAAAATTAATTTAAAAAACTTTCCTAAAAAATAATTTTTTCAAATAAAAGTAAAGGCAATTTTAAACTTAAGCTCAGAACATACAAATACCTTTTAAAATTCAAACTAAAAACGACCAGAAATTACTATTAAGGAATAAATGAATCACAAAACGAACAGAATTGAAATAAACAATCTTAGCAAAACCATACAACAAGTAATGATATAAATGAATAAATAGATCTTAAAGCGAGTAATGCTTAGATTGAATATGAAAATCTAGCTTAAGACGAAAAAAATATTTTCCTATTGAAGTACAAATGAAACTTAAATAGAACAGAGAATTAAATAAACAATCAATGCAAACAAACATACAATAGATATTAATGTAAATTAATAGATAAATCTTAAAACGAGTGAAACTTAAACTGAATATGCAAATTAAGCTTGAAACAATCAAAAATCACCACAAACAAAAGTTTGGTTATGACCTCTTTCTCTCACTGTAAAAGTCTAAAACCTACTGCGTCATTGGAATAAAACAGTTCATTTGTAGAGAGGGTCGGAGAGGTTGGACATATTTTTTACATAAAAATCATTGGGCATTATTAATGTCTTCATCACCAATCCAAGAATCAAAATCAGAGTTGTAACCTAGCCAACAAACAAGTAACTGTTTCTTGCCCCTTTGAGTACGACTCCCTAATATATTTTCAATGTGATAGATTTCACTATATTTTTTAACTTTTTTTTGTTCATAGTCATAAAACCCGCCGAGAATCTCTTCATCTTTGGTGTCTCGCAGACGATAAGTTATGGGTTTGGTGTCTAAGATTTTTCACACTTTAAAAAGTATAGTGGACCCTAAGTAATTGCCCTTTTCAAAAATATTAGTTGTTCTATTAATTTGAACAGTATCACCAACATTGAATTTTTTCTTCACAACCTTTTCATTGGAATATTGTTTAAGAAATTCGTTGGACAATGATCGATGGGGTCATTGATTATAATTCAACATGATTTTATCAAAATTATGAATAAACGCAGGTGTATTTATCAATGTACAATATCTTGAAATTAAAAGTCAAATAGTTCTTATCAATCGTTCGGCCACTGCAGCCTTTCTAGAACTATGACTATGATAGAACATTTTATTATATTTCATTAGCACTTTTTCGACATGTGGATTAACAAATTCACTGCCGCGATCCGTTTGAAATTTTTTTATACGAATCTTGTTCAAGAATACTTTCTAAAGCCTGAGCAACTTCAACACTTCTCTATGTCCTCAATGGAATGGCATACGCATAGCGACCAAAAGCACTGATTGCAAGTAGAATGTATTTGTACGGTGTATTGTGGCACCTTTGAATCACATCTAGAGTTAAGAGATCTGCTCGCATTATGTGCAGTGGGGAAAATGCCTTAGTTTTCGATAATGATTAGCACGAAGCCTATGATTTCTATGCAGAGTGTAACTTGATTCACGTTGTAGATAGTCTTGTACACTTTTATTGTGTACACCAGTGACTTTGGAAAGAGTGGTGGGGGAACTCAAACTCCCCACTTCACCAATATTTTCATAAGAACGAATCAGAACTTCAACCATTTTGAACGTAAACACGTAGTGTAACGTCCGCTACCCTTTTGTATACTACTGGGTGATGATGGTGACATTGAATTGATATCAATACGTCTTCGCTTTTTTCTAGCTATCGGCGGTTTTCTCCTCATCGTCAAATCAATTTTTCCACTAGGTGCACTAGTATTTTCCAAGATTGATTTAAAATCTTCACCTGTTTCTTCTTCTTCCTGTTGTTGTTTTAATGTTGTTGATGATGATGGGCTGTGTTCATTTATTTTTTTAGAATTTGCCTATTGCTAATAAGGCTTTTGGGGAAGTTTAATGTGTGTAGAAAATTTTATAGACGAGTGTCAAATGATAAAAGTCCTTTACGATTTGTAACCATATAATAGACTAAATAAAGAAGATTATAAATCTTCCCCTGAATTATAATTCCTTTCCCATTGCTATCAACTTTAATATGATCTTAACCACTTTCCATGAGATATGTTATGAGTCGTTTACATTGTTAAAGATATGAGTGTGGCATTAGATTTACAATGCTTGACACAATTGTATCCAATTAATCCTTCTTTAATTGTGTTCCAGTAGCAGAAGAAGAATCTTGATGAGATAGTTTTTTTGTGATCAATGCCACTCACATTGACTGGTCTTGCACAATAGGGCTTATGCTTGTCCACTCGGCGAAGTTCATCTTGAAATAAAAGTAGTTTTTTATCATCGCCAATATTCTCATTGTTAATGAATTTACTCAGATTGTCCTAAAGGTGTTCTACTGGTGAAAGAGCGAGTTCTATTGGAAACAATTTATAGGGTTTGGGCATCTAGAGAAAACTGTTTACAAGTCCTGCAATTATTGGCAGTAAAAGTATAAAAAAGCTACCACCCGTCTGAAGAAGACGTTTTCTTTTAAAAAAATTTCCTTTCTTTTTACAGGCCAATGCACGTACAGTGGAACGATGTTGCCTTGCCTGTTGCTTAACTACTTCTGGCAATTGAATATTACCCTTTGCTAAATTTAAACAAAGTTCAGATATTAGATTAATGAAATCGTTGTTAGCACAATGTTTGAGTATGGCTTTCCTAAGTGTGGGTTTTGAAGTGCTTAAAGCGGAAAATAAATGTCTATTTTCATGTAGTTTCCTCAGTGTCATGATGGCAACTAATAGCCCTTTTTGCTGTTCACTTGAAGATATACTGTAATTTCATTGTCAAAAATATCTGTGACTACACGTAAATCCTCGGGTGTATTTTGATTAAAACCCAATAGAATGTAGCCGTAGGGTTTATTAGTTGCCTGATTGTACGCTGAAAGTAGAAATTTGGGGGCGCCGGGGTATATTTGTTTATTGTGAAATATTAGCGAGCTAGAATCACGAACAACTCTGTAGATGATATAGTAAGTACATCTCAAAACAAACGTTTGTTTGCACTTCATTTGATGTAAGAGATTTTTGAAAGTCAGAGTAGCGGTTTCATGTTCATGATGAGAGTAAAGGCTACGCAGTTGATGCCTATTTTTATACAATTTTTTACGAAGTAAAGCTAATTTGTCAATAGTCAACCAAGAGTTTGGTTAAATAATGTCGTAAACATCAACTCCCTGTATGAGTTGTATCTGCACTGATGTAGCAATAACTTTTATTTTGTCGTATGACTCCTGCCAAACACTGTAGCAATAGTAGATTTTTTTCGGCTTTTCCATAAACATTTTATCACAATTTTTAATTATTTTAGTTAAGAGTTTCGTTTTGCCTGACATTGATGGACCACACTGAAACGATCTGAATGGTGTTTTAAAGCGATACATATTGATGTTCCTTTCAACAGCTCACCTACAACTAACTGTAAACTATAGATGACTAATGACTAAATAATTTCCCTATTACTACTCCGTTCAAGAATAAGAAGACGAAAACCAATAAAAAATCATAGTTTCTTTTAACATAAAAAGCAGCACTTTAAAAATAATAATAATGCAATTAGAAAAAAGCACTTTAAACAAAAAAAATAAACATAATCACGATTTTTTTTATTAAAAAAAATATAAACAATATTTATTAGAAATAGGTACTAGGATAAAGGCACTTTATATTTAATAAATACACTTCATTGAGACTTTTTGTTTATTTATTTATAACGAAAAATACAATATTTATTTGAACTAGGCACTAGGAAAAAAACACTTTTTTATTAAACAATAAATAGACTTAAAATAACATCATATTTTTTTATTTATTTTATTTACAAAAAAGACATTTAAAAAACATCACTTTTAATTTGAAATGGGGTCCCCCCCCCGGGGCAGCCGCTGCGGCGGCTGAAGGCTGAACCGGAAAGCACGGGGCCCACTGTGGCGGGCCGGGAACATTAAATTATGAAGAAATAACTCTGCTTTGCATATTGAAAATTAAATTATGAAGAAATAACTCATAATTTATATATATATATATATATATATATATATATATATATATATATATATGTGTGTGTGTGTGTGTGTGTGTGTGTGTGTGTGTGTGTGTGTGTGTGTGTGTGTGTGTGTGTGTGTGTGTGTGTGTGTGTGTGTGTGTGTGTGTGTGCATGAAAGTATATACATATATATATATATATATATATATATATATATATATATATATATATATATATATATATATATATATATATATATATATATATATATATATATATATATATATATATATATATATATATATATATATATACATATATATGTATATATATATATATATATATATATATATATATATATATATATATATATATGTATATATATATATATATATATATATATATATATATATATATATATATATATATATATATATATATATATATATATATATATATATATAATATTATATATATATATATACAAAAAGACACACACACAACTAGCTGATTTAAAATTATTAAGAGGAAATAAGAATAGACGAATGTAATAATATAAAATGTGACAAGAAGTATCTAAGCCCCTTAGATTCTCGCTACTTTACCATCTGTAGTATATTTTCATTGCGAAATTGTAAGTACATTATAAACTTGAATAAAAAAATAGGATTATTATGGATTTTCATTTATGTAGAATGGGAATAGGTCTTTTTTGCACCCTCAACCCCCCTTTTCCCCGCCCCCCCCCCCAAAATTACTCCATTACCTAGTATACATAACTATCTGATAAGGGCACTTACGTCAGAAATTGCAGGTAACTCGCCAGAAATGTCCTGCCTATCAGATGGCGGTGCATATCTGATTACACTTCTCCTCGCCATGTTCAATGATCTAATTAGGTCCATATCAGTAGTCCTAGACTCGGCATCGAGCTTTGGTCGTTTTTGTGCAGGAAGACTTTGACCATCAATCTCCTTGAATAAAAATTAATTTTCAGTTTTTTCGTCAGGTAAGTCCCTCGGATAACTTATAGACTTATAGGCTTAAACTCGTAAAAAAGGAGAGAATTCTAGTAGTCCCAGGTGGAGCCTAAGCTATCAATATTTAATATATAATATGCATAAAAATAACACGATTTTGCGTATTAGTTCCACCAGGTTTTTTTTCAGAATATTAATAATCCTCACCCCCTCCCCCAAAACCAAAGCTCACCCCAGTACAATAACGATATTGTAAAAAACAGAACTAAAACTTAATGGGATATAATTTTTTCCGTTATAATTTCAAATGTGCTTAAACTCGTAAAAAAAGAAAAAAATCTACTAGTCCGAGGTGGAGCCTGAGCTATCAATATTTAATATATAATATGCATAAAAATAACACGATTTTGTGTATTAGTTCCACCAGGTTTTTTTCAGAATATTAATAATCCTCACCCCCTCCACAATACCAAAGCTCACGCAGGATAAAAGAAAAAAAATTGTATGTCTTTTTTAATTATGAACGTCACGGTTTTAAAACTTATAGGCTTAAATTTCTATCTGCTTAAACTCGTAAAAAAGAAGAAAGAATTTTGCCAGTCCTAGATAGAGCCTAATATATCTATATAAATTTGTGACCAAGCAGCATCTAGCCTCCGCGATGAAATCTCCGCTTATCATAGGTGACGAACTAATTCCAGTCGAAGATTTTCATTTTCTCCCGAGGCGTTGCTATAAGTGTTAGGCCTATGGGCATATTGAAAAGGACTGCTCTAATAAAGCAAGATGCTCAAACTGTGGAGGAGGTCACGCTAATTCCAAAGAAACCCCGTGCCAGGACCACACGAAGTGTTCCCTCTGTGGCTCCGATAAGCACCCCTGCTACAATTTCAGTTGTCCAGAAGCCAAAAAGGCCCTATCTAAGCGATGATTAGCTCCAGCACTCTAAAAATAGTGACGCGGAACATAAATGGCAGAGTAGGCTACTATCTAAATTACCACTTTTGAAAACCTTGCTAACAAATTTGACATTGTGTGCGTGCAGTAACATTTCCTGTCGGCTAAGGGACTCCAGCACTTACAAATAAACGAAAACGTAAATATGTTTTGCATTCCTTCTAGGAGGTCAGAAGAGGTCGTCCCTCTAGTGGTGTTGCTATCATTGTCCATGCCTCGCTTCGTGCCTCGACTTTTAAAGAAGCGGACTTTTAGGTTGCAGTGAAAATTGAAAATACTTTTGTGCTCTCAGTTTATAAGCCAACGAATTACGTGACTGTCCAATATAAGTTTATCTGACAATAAGTTTAATATTGCTTGCGGAAAAGTAGCCGCTGTTGCTACATTATGCGCGGCGGAAAAACTTTCCTGTATTATTGCCGCAGATATGAACTCTATCCTCTCTGATGCTAATGATCCGAGAGGTCAAATCCTGCTCGAAGCCTGCCCGAGTCAGCGGGTACTGAGAAGCAGAATAGACTTCACGTATGTGCATAATTCTGGCTCCACGTCCTCGCTCGCCTTTCTGCTCTGCTCACCCGACTTGAGGACTCACGGTGACTGTGAAGTTGATATCGGCTTCTGTGTTTCTGATCACCCTCCAGTGGATAATACCTTCATTATTAATAACCTCCTGAATAATGCTCCAAATGATGCTCCAAAGGAGAAAAAATGGTTCCAGAAGACTGAATGGCAAAAGCTAATTTAGCCATGTTCAGGCTTGTATGTGACGGAATCCTGGAAAAGATCAATGTCCCTTTGCAGCTACTACTCCAAAGCTCGCCGATTGCATGTGATGACAAACAAATACTTCTAAATATCTACTGTAGTGAAATTAACTCACGCCTTGCGCTGTGCAGAAAAAATCGCGGTTCCTATTGGCAAAGTGAGAATTGGGTCAGAAGTTCCAGGATGGTCGGAAACCCAGGTTTGGTTAATGCGTGTCAACAAGCTAAAATGTGGTATAATGTGTGGATTGATTCGGGCCGTCCTAAACAAGGCGTCGTAAACAGTGTTCGATTGCATACAAAGCAACTGTTCTCCAAACGTCTCGCCTTGCATCGCTCTCGTGTGATTGATGAAAACAGTGAGTCGCTACTAGTCGATCCAAATAAAATTTAGAAATTCATCAAGAAGAATCGATCTGCAAAAGCGCCCAGTAGCGAATCCGCCCCTAGTGAAAGTGAATGGAATAGTTATTTCACGAGCGAGTTTGCTTCACCTGATCCTGAATCGGAGTCCAAGTTTGAGAGATATCTTGATCTCTGCTTAGAATCTTTGGAACCGGGTCTTGGCCACGTGGGGAGTGTGTCGGATGTTCGTTCGGCTATCCTTAAACTATAAAAGAAGTACTCTAAAGGAGTAGATAAAATTTGTGGTATGCATCTGATTCTCGGTAGTGAACTGTTAGCAGTACATTAGCATTTATGTTCCAAATGATTTTTAGCTGCGGTCTAGGGCCAGATATTTTTCGTGCCGGTGAAATCACCCCTGTCATCAAGAAAGGTAAAGACTCATCCAGGAATGTTGTTCTTACTGCCCGATAACCGTCGCTCCTGTTTTTTTATAAATTGATGGAGTTATTAGTTATTGAGGGGATAAAGTAAGTTTGTAGTGCACCAGATTCGCAGTTCGGTTTCAAGAGAAATAATAGCCGCGAGCACGTGCATAGCCTATTGTCTAATGTTTTGTTGGATGCAGATGCTAAAGGAGAAACCGTGGTACTTGCAGGCCACAAAGTCCGCAGGGCTTTTGATTCGGGCATTCATGCACAACTGCTTGTCTCTGCGTTTAAGAGAGATCTTGACAGATCTATAATTGTTACTTATAGAAATATGTATTTCGAATTGAAGGTTAGAGTAAGAGTAGTAGAAAACCAGAGCCCGGCTGTATCCAACTTCCTCATACCAGTACGGAAAGGGTGTCGCCAATGGGCTTTATTATCACAACCTCTTTATAATAACAGTATCATCGAGGCTCAGAAGCCGGTGCTTTATTTTTCGTGGAATTGATTTGTCTCTTGTTAATTATGCCGATGACATTTTAAATCTGAGTAGATCCGATGACTGTGCCGTAGAGTAATTTCAGAGTTTTGCTCTAACGAACATGCTAACATAGGCCTAGGCGTGTTCAACTCCAGCAAAAGCGAGGTGGTCGTCTTTAATTGTCGTAAGAATGAGTTGGCGCCTGTCATATTTGCACTAGATAGTAATACAGTTACTGCAGCAGCGTCAATGACTTACCTTGGTTTGCCAATTGGGTCTAATCTTAAAGCTACCCGGTCCTGTCTAATAAATGATCTCAAACAAAAAATCCGAAAAGCGTATGGGATGATTTTTTAATGCAAACGCCTATGTAACAGCCGCATTCCAGCACGGATCTTCAATTCCTTTGCCGCCTTTGCGTATCTTAGCTTTGTAACCTTTCTGGTCTTTGTTTACTTTTGATGATAAGAAAACAATCCGTACAGTGTTCTATAAGTTTGCAAAATATCCACCAGCAGCCTCCCCCCCCCCCCCGGCGAAGAAACAGCCAGATTTCAGCACGTTACGGACTCGATGATCCCTTCATCGTGATCGCGACCAGGAGGGAAAAGTTCCTGAAGTCTTTAGACCCAACACATAGTATGTATGAAGCTATAGTTAGCAACGCGTAATGGTTGTTTTTTTTATGTAAATAGTTTCGCCAATGGTTTTTTGTTGTTTTATTTAGTTATTGAAGTATTAGTTTAAGTTGTTCTTTTGTTCGATGTGTTTTGTTTTGTTTTCTTTTCATTTTCTCTCTACTCCATTTTTACTTTTTTGTATTGTTAAAGATGGGTAATAAAAATTATTCATTTATTCATATATATATATATATATATATATATATATATATATATATATATATATATATATATATATATATATATATATATATATATATATATATATATATATATATATATATATATATATATATATATATATATATATATATATATATATATATATATATATATATATATATATATATATATATATATATATATATATATATATATATATATATATATATATATATATATATATATATATATATATATATATATATATATATATATATATATATATATATATATATATATATATATATATTGTGTGTGTGTGTGTGTGTGTGTGTGTGTGTGTGTGTGTGTGTGTGTGTGTGTGTGTGTGTGTGTGTGTGTGTGTGTGTGTGTGTGTGTGTGTGTGTGTGTGTGTGTGTGTGTGTGTGTGTGTGTGTGTGTGTGTGTGTGTGTGTGTGTGTGTGTGTGTGTGTGTATATATATATATATATATATATATATATATATATTGTAAACATATCTTTAGTTCTTTATTTGTGTCCTTTTATAATTGGCAGATGTAATGGTTTACTTAAATTCCAAGATAGTCAGTAAACGTTGGTATAAGGTCTTTATTGAATAACGTGAGAATACACACAGAGAAAATAAGGTAGCACAAGAACAACTAGCTACGACGAAGGCGAACGATGGACTGCCTTTAGAAATGAGCCAAGAATATAACTTTCCTGGAACGGAAGTTCCAGGCCTGGGAGCGACCCCTTTCCGGAGGTCGTTCCCCTTTCTGGAACGACCCCTTTCCAGCGGTCCAGGGAGGCTCTCAAGCCCCCCTGGACCGCTATCGTTGACACATAAATGCCCTAACTAACTAAGAAATGAGATACCCGGAAAAGCTTCTCGAATTGATGTTAATTACTTTACAGATTCTCCCCCTGTTTTTAGTTAAATTTCCCAAATTTGGCTTATCCCCTTCTCATTAAACCCCCAAACTATAATTGAATTCAAAACATTTCCTTCCCAAATTGTTCACTCCTCGCCTACTAACATTCTACAGCATGAACTAGTAAACAATTACATAATACAAACACTACACAATACCTGCATAAGTAAAAACTTACATAGTATAAACGAACCACACTAACAACAGTAGTCGGAAACTGGATATTTTTAACACTTCATTTTTCTTTCTATACTTTAAAATAGACTTGATCCCCATCCCCTGAATTTGATGAGGACAAGGAAAGTTGGGGTTATGTATAAACTTTGAATTAGGGCAAAAGGAATGACCGGGAAAGGCTAATTAATCCTGAAAATACCAGCGACAAATAAATAAAATTGCAGAATCTTTAAAAATCATACCATGCAGCAATGACGTTAAGATATTATTCCCAATAAAATCCTCGGGGTTTTATTGCTGCGGAACGCCTCGGTTTATACCTATTTGGTTTTTCTCTACTAACTTGTGGTTCGACAAATGGCAGTACTACTGTTGATATCTCTACATAACTATTAGCGCTACGCCTTAAAACCATTCCGTGAGGCATCAACCTCATCCCACTGGACCTCAAAACCAGCCCCCTTTCCACCTTTTTTTCCCCATCCCACGGGACCTCAAAACCAGCTCCCTTTTCATGGGTAGCCAAACCACCCTGCGAGGCATCAGTACCATCTCGCAGTGCAACAAAAAAAAAAAACCATCCCGGGAGGCATCAGTACCAACCCACGGGACCTAAAAACCACCTCCCTGTTCCTGGGTCGCCAAACCGCCCTGCGAGGAATCAGTACCATCGCGCAGTGCAACAAAAAAAAACGATCCCGTGAGGCATCAGTACCATCCCACGGGACCTTATAACCAGCTCCCTGTTCCTGGGTAGCCAAACCGCCCTGCGAGGAATCAGTACTATCTCGCAGTGCCTTCTCATTATCATTGAGTCCAAATTTTACCCTCGTCAGCGCAGAAAAAAATTCATCGGAAAAAGAACACGTGTCTCCTTTACTCACTATCTGTTCTATCTGTTCATATTGCTTTGCAACCTTGTACGCATCACCTAAACAAAAAAAAAATTCTGCACTATTCTCTAACAAATACCGTTTGTAGTACGGTCTGATCCTCTCCTTGAATAAATTAAGAGAAAATCTTTCAAGGACTACACCCTCTTCCCTGGCTTATAAGGACACCCTACATGACCTTCCTAATTTTTGCATCCTTTTATAGAATAGATATACCCTTTCATCCTTAAATTGAGCCACGCCTACAAAGTCTGCAACTATTTTGCCTGGGGCATATGCTACAAGTAATCCACGTTTTAAACTTGACAAATTTATAATCGAGGGGAGTCAAATAAAATAAATGGAAATATGCCATTTTCCCTCCACTGTTTTACAAAATCAAAAGCAACCTTTTTGCTATATCCAGTTTCCGCCGGATCGAGAATAGGAATAAAAACTGACATATTAAGGTTAAAATTTGAAAAAGCAATTATTCTTAAAATTTAAATATTTGTTTTAAACACGGTTCTTTAATTACGGACTCTATATTTTGGGCAATAAACTTCACTACTAACAACAAGGGTCTAATAAAATTTACTGGGTTGTTTAACCGTGGTAAATCACTTACGAAAGATAGTCTGTTCCAAATCCAATTGCAGTTGGTCTCAATTAAATCAGTAGCGTCAAATTTAGTCACAATTGAGAATTAATTTTCGATTGTCGAATTAAAAATGTTAAATTTTGGTTGGAAACTGTCAAATGTAGATCACACGTCGACTGTACAAAATCAGGAGAAAAAAAACCACCAAACGCAGAATGGCTAAGTGAAGATAGAAATTGACTGGAGACTCTCAGTTGTAGAAATTTGAATTAGTAGGTAGAAGCTATCGCGATGAAATCCATATTAGGCATTGTGTAACAGCCTATTTCAAAATGTTCATTTAAACGAAAGTGTTTTTCAAGAAGGCCCTTTGAATAGAAGAAAGTTCAATAGCTCGTAACGTTTCGACGTCTTATTAATTAGTATTTGCGGCTCAATATCACAAGCAATTTTGGTAGCGGGCGAAATAGCTCTTCAATATGTTGCCAGTATTTAGCGTAAGATGTCGTAAGTACTTATAACGGTCACTCAAATGTCACTTGGAGGTTTTCCCCTAGTGATATATGCTCCACTAGTTTTAACTGCTTGCCACCACTCTGTAAACCTCTGCTGTCACCACTCTGTAAACCTCTCTTTAGGTCTTTATTTGTGCCCTTTTGTAATTGGCAGATCTAATGGTTTACGTAAATTCCAAGATAGTCAGTAAACGTTGGTATAAGGTCTTTATTGAATAACGTGAGAATACACACAGAGAAAATAAGGTTGCACAAGAACAACTAGCTACGACGAAGGCGAACGATGGACTGCCTTTAGAAATGAACCAAGAATATAACTTTCCTGGAACGGAAGTTCCAGGCCTGAGAACGACCCCTTTCCCACGACTAGCTTTAGTCTCAAGAGCCCCCCCTCTGGACCGCTATCGTTGACACATAAATGCCCAACTTACTAAGAAATGAGATACCCGGAAAAGCTTCTCGAATTGATGTTAATTACTTTACAATATATATATATATATATATATATATATATATATATATATATATATATATATATATATATATATATATATATATATATATATATATATATATATATATATATATATATATATATATATATCTGTTTGACAATCGCTTTCCTTTTCTTTTACAAAACATTTCCTCTTGTTGGCACCCTGTTGCCCCCTGACGATCTTGCATAAGCAACATGTCCACAATCGACAGTTGTCTTGGCGTCACATTCATTGTCTGCTCTCGAAAATTACTGGCTCAACAGTCGCTCACGATTTCAATATCATTATTAGTTAAGACTCATTTTTCAGTGATGAAAGGAATTCATGGACCCCCCAAGCGCGTTTTCTTATGCTATCCCCTGGATGTGTCTCATTCATGTTTTGTAAAATAGAGCCCTCTTTTTTATTGAGTGAAAGCGCTAACACCTTGCTGACAAGATTTCTCAGCACCTGGACATTAATGGGAACGCTAGACGAGTTTCAAAAGCGACAGGCTTGTACCACGAAAGGGGGGACCAAGGGCTATCTTCCTTCAAATTTAGAGATTTTTTTCACAATTTCAGGTAATTTTCAAATACCAGTCTCTTTGTTTTGTATAACGTATCCCCTCCCAAACACCTTCCTGGTCCCCTTCCTGGAATAAACACCTGCGTATTATGCTTAAAAGCGGCCTTAAATTTACCTTATATCTTGATTTGATTATAAGAAGCTTTTGTCATGTTTTTTTTATAGTTAACTGTGCAACTACATTGACCTGTGTTCTGAATTTTAGCTACTATTTCAGATTAGTACCAACTTCATCTTATATTCCAATTCAAACCAAGATTTATAACATTAAACGTTGCTAAAATTTTATATATCCCGTTCGCCATGAAACGAGATTCCAAAAACAACGCTTAAGAAGCCCATAACAAATTTTGTTATGGAAAAAACATTAAATGAAACTATATTTATAAAGTCGGATTCAAATTTTTCACCAAAAACTGCTCTCAAAACTATGTTAGATGCAAATAATTTTTTCTTCCTTAAACTTGGGAAGAAAAAATTATTGTTATAAAAATGTTATGTATTTTACTTTTTTTTTATATCCCCTTCGCCATGACACGAGATTCCAAAAACAATGCTTGAGAAGCCCATTAAAAATTTAGTTATGCAAAAAAACGTCGGATAAAGTCGGATTCAAATGTTTCACCAAAAATTACTCTCAAAACTATGTTAGATGCAAATAATTTTGTTTTTCTTCCTCAAACTTATATATTTTACTTTTTTTTATATCCCGTTCGCCATAAAACGAGATTCCGGAAACAACGCTTGAGAAGCCCATTAAAAATTTAGTTATGCAAAAAACTTTGAATGGAATATTTATAAAGTCAGATTCAAATGTTTCACCGAAAACTACTCTCAAAACTATGTTAGATGCAAATAATTTTGTTTTTCTTCCTCAAACTTTAGAAAAAAAATATTTTTATAAAAATTTCATATATTTTACATTTTTTTTAATTTTTTATATCCCATTCATCATGAAACGAGATTCCAAAAACAACGCTTGAGAAGCCCATTAAAAATTTAGTTATGCAAAAAAACGTCGGATAAAGTCGGATTCAAATGTTTCACCAAAAATTACTCTCAAAACTATGTTAGGTACAAATGATTTTTTTTCCCTCAAACTAAAGGAAAAAAATTTATTTTTTATAAAAATTTTTCGCCATGAAACGAGATTTCAAAAACAACGCTTCAGAAGCCCATTAAAAATTTACTTCTCCAAAAAGCAAGCGTTGAATGGAACTATATTTATAAAGTCGGATTCAAACTCTTCACCAAAAACTATTCTCAAAACTATGCTAGATACAAATCATTTTTTTCTTCCTCAATCTTAAAGAACAGTTTTTCTTTATAACTGGACATATTTCTTGTGCTATTTTAATCCAAAGACGCAAAATTATTTATGATTAAATTAGCAGATATAACAGAACTAGAAACAAAATTTAGAGTATTCCCCATTCTGTATTATTGATTTTCTCTAAACAAAACTTACAGTTTTTTAATTTCTAACTAAGCTTCGAAAAATAATAAGATCCCGTCTACGAGAACTATTTTAAGTAATTTTTCTGCATAGAAGTTAAGCACAGAAGATATATATATTTTAGATAAGCATATTTTAGATAAGCATAGAAGTTTTTTCTGTCGAAAAAAATCTTCATTAAACTTTTTAAAGTTTCAACAAAACTTCAAAACATAGTGGAAATGAATGATCAAGACGTTTTAAAATAAATATACTATCAAATTCATGCTTAATAAAATATTTTTTGCGGCCAAAAATAAAACAATATGCGGTAGGCTACTTTAGTATTAGGTGGTACCCACGCGATAATATGAAGATCAGATAGGTACCCACGTGAGAAGTCAAGTTTGGTTAATGCTAATGAAATAAAACAAAACGTGATGAAAATATAATAGTTTAGAAACAGATGTGGGTTGTATATTTGCACCTTAAGGGGTGGGGGGTAAAGCATAGCCTATATTAAATACGTAACCTGACCTAGCTTAGGTACCTTTTCCCCTCCCTAAACCCCAAAAACATTAGTTTAAATCTTGTAAATGCAAAGACAAACCACGGCTTGCAATCCAATTCTCTATTTACAGATAACCGTTTGACTAGTTTCCTTTAACATTTTATTTTTTAAAGCTAGTTTTTTACTTTTTTTAATGGAGATTTTGATAATGACAGCTGACATAAAAAAATATTTTTCAGGTTCTTAAGGCAGGAAAAAAATTTTAAGTTCAACTAATTCTATAGACCCATCCCGGCCCAAATCATAGGTGCATTCACTGTTAATATCCGGTGTCATTAAACCCAGTGAGAACCATATACCACAGCCATATCCCATTTTCAGACTAGGATCTTACCAATATATCATGATATCGAATCCATAAATTTAAAACTCTATCATCTTTGAAAATTAATCTAAACCTGCCCCTTTGTCCTCACTTTCCGCCTTGCTACTTGTGAACCTGTCTCAGGCTGAAGCTGTGGAGGATGCTTTACGACTTCAAGGATCAGATACCTTGTCAAAAATAAGATACTTTGTGCTTGTTTTCTAATTTCATGCTCGAATTCGAGTCTTGACGCATTTATTTGGTCTGTTCAGTTTCATTTGCTGGATATATGATAGCTGCAACCTGTTTCTAGCTAAAAGAGAAGATCTTTCAAATTTAAGGTCTCCGGAATAACATTTTACCCTATTTTTCATACATTTTTCGTAGGCAGAAGTGATGATGCTGATGCAGACACGAAATTTACGGTTTCTATTTTTGACTTTGAAGTTTAAACGCTAATTTTGAAACTACCATTGGTACTGTTGCACTAATTGGTACACAGCGCTATAGACTGTCCAAGGAATGCAGTTATGGAGACCCGTAAAGCGGGTAATTGCTATCCAAATTGATCGCAAAGCGTGGTTTCTCATTGAATTTGCAATATTTAAAGTGTTGTTTTTCGGGGTTTAGGGGAGGGGAGGTACTTAGATTAGGTTAGGTTACGTATTTAATGTAAGTTATACTTTACCCCCCTCCCGCTAATGTGCAAATATATAGCCCAACTATTATATATTCATCCTATTTTGTTTTTTTGATTAGTATTAACCAAACTTGACTTCTTTCGTGTGTACCATTAAGTGCAACAGTACCCTATCATTAAAGGTAGGTTCTGATCCTTAAAATAGTACGTTTCCTTAATTGTTTCCCTCTTAAAACCATTTTGAGTCAAAAATGACTTAAGCCAAGTTTAGAAACTTTATTATTCTTGCGCTATTCCGGAGACCTTTCTAAATTAAAGATTAAGGGGTAAAAAGATTCCGGGGGAATATTAAAACTAAAAAACATTTTTGAAACTCAATTATATAATTACCATTCAATACTATCTAGAGTTAGTCTAAAAGGAATGATTAATAACTTCTCTCTAGCCATTACGCGGATAGACAAAATCAGGCTATTTTTCTGTGTTTATTCGAAATCTATCAAATTCTAAGGCTTAAATATACTAGGTTTATGATTACCCGTCTTTCCCGAAAAGTGATAAAAAAAAAACTCTTTGTTATACTGTCTTTGTTATACTGTCCTTTGTTATACTTTGTCCTATGTCTTTGTCCTATGTCTTCGGTATACTATCTGTTTTTTAAAGAGTTAAAATCCTCTACAAAATAAAACTTTCACAGGTCTTGAACCATAAAATTTGTAACACATCGTCAATTAAAGAACTTTTTTAAGTATAACTTTATATAATATAAGTTAATTAATAATAAAACATTTAATAATATAACTTTAAAGTAATGAAATATAACTTGAAAGAACGTCAATTAAAGATTCCCGCATTATCTGAAATTTAGATATGATAAATAAAACCTTTAACAGGGACATAACATTGTTTGTGCGGGAAAGGGCTGAAAATATTCCTGTATGTGTTTTTATAAATAATCTCCCCATTCTTATTGTGAATATCGCGTTGTTACGCTGCAGCTTCAAGGACATTCTACTGAAATGTACTGAAATTCTACTGAAATACCTTTATAACTTACTTTTCTAGCAGTGGGTTTGTTCCTATCAACCTCAACCTTTCTATATCCATTTCTATATCTATTTCTATTCCCCTTAAAAAGAATAATAAAAGGCACTGTCTTGTACAAGATTCTTCATAATTACATTTTATTGATATAATTACTTTGCTATTATCAAAAGTATATATTTTCATTTCTTTTATGTAATAAAAGTCAGCGATGCCAAGTTACAAAAGAAATTACACAGATTATTCGAAAACCTGATTTTTCGTCAGTTTCATATATATATATATATATATATGGTTTCGACCATCATAAACTATTTTTTTTTAGAGTTGCTTTAAAATTGTGTTTATGGTAATTAAAAGCCTGGAATCAGAAGCATCATAGTCAGAAACGCCACATGAGGTCCGATAAACCTCCTAAGACCGATAAAACCTCCTGCTGATATAATTAGGCGCTTTAGAAGTTTAGAAAAGGAATAGTACCATGCTGAGATTCAGTTTGAAAACCCCAACTCACAAAGATGCTCATAGCGACCAGCTACTGAAATTATTTATAGAAAAACCGAAGCAGTACTGAATGGCATATACAAAATAATTGCTGACAGTATGGTGGGATCAAAAAGAAAAACAGAGATGCTTTAATTCTATTAAATAAAAAAAACAAGTTTTTTTAACTGAAAGTAAGGAGCGACATTAAAACTTAAAACGAACAGAAGTTATTCCGTATATGAAAGGGGCTGTCCCCTCCTCAACGCCTCGCTCTTTACGCTAAAGTTTTTTATTGTTTGAAGAAATAAAGTTGTGTGACAGAGGCAAACTTTAGCGCTTCATTAAAGTTCCATGACTTTTAGGGGTTGTTTCCCCCTTTTTTCGAAAATAAGGCAAATTTTCTCAGGCGCGTAACTTTTGATTAGTACAACGAAACTTAATGAAACTTACATATTTGAAATAAGCATGAAAATCTGATTCTATTGATGTATGCATTGGTGTCAAAATTTCGGTTTTAGAGTTTTGGTTACTATTGAGCCGGGTTGCTCCTTACTTACAGTTCGTTACCACGAACTGTTTGATTGGCTTATTTCAGTAACGTATTTACTTAAATACTTTTCTTAAGGTACGTTATAAAGGGAAACAAAAAAATTGCCTTTTCTTACCTATTTTGAGCCGGTAAAAATTCTTTTGTTTTTTTTACCCATTTTGGGCTAGTATCAGATTTTGAGCCAGTAAAAAGGACTGAAATCTTATTATTTTTTATGAAATTTTTTAAATGCTTTTTTTGCCCATTTTGAGCCATTATCAAATTTTGAGCCGGTATAAAGGACACAAAACCTATGAAAAGAAGCCAAAACAATTGCCCTTTTTACCCATTTTGAGCCATTATCAAATTTTGAGCCAGTAAAAAGGACACAAAACTTGATTACTTATTTTTATGAAACTAAAAAAAGCCTTTTATTACCCATTTTGAGCCAGTATCAAATTTTTAGCCAGTTAAAAGGACACAAAAACTATAAAGGGAAGCCAAAAAATGTCTTTTTTACCCATTTTGAGCTAGTATCAAATTTTGAGACAGTAAAAAGGACGCAAAAACTTGTTGTTCTTTTAATGAAATTAAAAAAAAAATGTCTTTTATCACCCATTTTGAGCCAGTATCAAATTTTTAGGCAGTAAAAAGAACACAAAACAAATAAAGGGAGGCCAAAAACCCTTTTTTGCCCATTCTGAGGCAGTAAAAGGACACAAAACCTATAAAGGGAAGCAAAAAAAGAATTTTTATCTATTTTGAGTTAGTGAAAAATTGCCTTTTTAACCCATTTTGAGCCAGTAATTTTCTTTGGGAATATATAGGGGAACAAAGGTCTTATTGCCTATACACCTAAAATTGTCGTTTCATTTTTAGCAATTTCCATACTTTTTTTTATCCTAAAGTTTTCAGCTTTCTTTTTTTGACAATTGAGGTTCCCAGAAATTCTAACTTGTATCAGCATTCAAGATATAATGCAAGCATGGTAGTAGAAGGAATTAGTTTTAACACTTCAGAAAAATCGTCATTCTGACGCATATTTGAATTCCTTACTTAGAAAACTTTACTTTTCGGATCAGTTCTTTACAGTTCGTGCATAAAACTTCTAAACTGCTTTGGCAGTCACGAGGGTAGAAGGGGTGAACATCATGGGCGCCCATATGGGGGGGCAGGGGGGGCTCTTGCCCCCCCCTGGCTGAATGATGCTGCCTTATTTTTATGTTTTTTTTCTGAGATTTCTATTATATAGCATTAAAAGTAGCAATTAGACGAAGTTTACCCCCCCCTGGAATTCAGCTTATGGGCGCCCATGGTGGACATATTGACTGAAAGACCAAAAATTTCGACGGAAAAAGACCACTATTAGCCGAAATACCACTCGGCCAAATAAAAACAAAAATAAACAATAGATACATTTTTTCTCATATTCAGAAGCTTATAAAACTTGTTTAGAAAAAAAACAACATTTCTGTAAACAATTGACACCTTTAGAAGAGTATTTGCATAAATGCACTAATCCAAAAAGCTAAACAGGAGCCGATTGAAATCAATAATAACCCCCCCCCCCCCACTCATAAAGTAATGGAAACTCAGTTTGCACTTTTTCCTTCAAAAAAAGCATTGAATTTGAAGTAGAAATCTTGAAGCTCATGAAGTATCCAATCATTACGTTGATTGACTGATCACAAGTAGCTCGGTTTCCATCTTACAAGTAGAAACTTCATCACAAAGATTCCATATTCATAAGCCACCTTTCTTCGCCACAGAACACATAAATTTGCCAACAAAAGAATAAACTTTTCATTTGTAATAGTCCCATCAAAGAAAATAAACAAACTGACTCATAAACCAATAAATTACACCGCATTTTAAATTTAGATTTTATTTCGTTACTGTGCTCAGAAAGGTAGTTGTTAACATACAAATTAAAATGGGGGTAGTCTTCATCCGGAAAGTATACCTTTGCTAATAAAGAAAGGTATCTATATGATGATTAGTAACGCCCCCTTGCTAAAAACCTCCAAAATATGATGTTTTAGAGCAATAAATTAAAGACTTTAGGAAATGAATGGGATATTCCAACTAAATTTATCTGGTGGCATTTATAGAATGTTTTTGGTTCGTCCCACTTATAATAAGATTCCTACTAATGTATTTTTGCTTACAGACCACAGGGTTTGAGAGGATATGGTGATGCCTGATCACCCATTTGCAGCAGTTTTGTGTAAGTAAATTGTCGTCGCTGCTACTCGTTAGTGTTGTATGAGGAATTTTTTAACTTGTAAAATAGTTTCCAAAACTATTTGCTGAGTTGTATTCGCGTTGCATTCAAAGAAGGATCGAGGTAATTCTGATTCAATCATACTTTGATCCTCCTGATCTAGATCATCCTGCTAATTCTCCCTTTGGGAACGGCTTAACAAACAGTTTTCGGCAATTATTTAAGACATTCGAAAATTTCAGATTCAACCTCTAGGTATAACAGCGACTACATATTTACTTACGCCCTTTTATCCTTCTATCAATATGACCAAATTTGCATTTAGGAAGAAACAAATTAAATCCTACCCTTGAAGTCCAAGCGATTGTTTAGGATAAAGAAAATTTGTATCCCTTATGTAGGCTTTCTTTCCAGCGGGGATACAACCATTTTAATACATATAAACCAGTACTTACAGTTTCTAGAAGAATACAAGTATAAATTACATTTGAAGGAGGGAAGTATCTCTAAAATTTTAAGGGGCCATCAGGGGAGAAAGCCAAACCCAAATTTGGAGAGGATAATGTATGTGACCATCATGTTTCTGATGTTCAAAACGCACATTTTCAATTTTGATTAACCAGAATGTTTGAAATTATATCAGTTTTTTGGAAAATCATCCTGAAGAGGGGAAAGAACCTTATTCTGGCTGTACCTCTATTAAGAGGTTTCCATCACTCTTCTGTGTGTAAAAATGGAAATTTTTCAAATAGATATTTATGTAAAGATATATGATATATTTGTAAAGATATATTGTATATTTGTTATTTGTATAGAAATATATTTGTATATTTGTGAGATATATATATATATATATATATATATATATATATATATATATATATATATATATATATATATATATATATATATATATATATATATATATATATATATATATATATATATATTTTTTATATATATATATATATATTTTTATATATATATATATATATATATATATATATATATATATATATATATATATTATGTAAAGACATAAGTATTAGATATTATATTAAGCACTTTTGTTCCTTCTTTTGGCGAAAGATCTTAAATGTGAATACTCGACTAGACAGATAGTTGATTAGTGGTCACTTCAGAAGAATTCTACCAAGTAGCAACATAAAAAGTAATGTAATACATCGTTGGATATTGTTATTGTTCTTGTACCGAGACGATATTTCGTAAAAGCTTTGGAGGAGAAAGTTTTAAGCAAGCGTAAATAAAATGTATATTTATCCTTAAAATGTAACCTCTCCGGAGCTGTCCGGTTGTTTTCCAAGAACAAGGTGGAGAGTCATTCATCCCATGGGTGACACATAACAAATGAATTTATCTTTTTTAAACGGAATATTTAAGTTATATCTTCTTTTTTTTAAAGACATCAGTTGATCAAACCAAATAATGACTAAAAAACCATTTTAAATCGAGGGCAATAAAACATTAAATGTACATCCAAGGTGGGGCTCTAAAAATCACATAAGAACCCTTTAATCAAAAACAACATCGGTTGCATTGGTTGTGACAAATAAGTAATTATATTGATATTTGATCATACACACATATATGGGCCCCCTAAAAGTCATAACTGATGTGACATTTTTACAATTAGCATAATTAACCGATTTTTCAAATAATGGTTTGGTAAATCAACGGTTGTGCCAACAATTTAAGATTTCTTATTAGAATCAATTTACAAATCTTTGTGAGGAAGAATTAGTGACAGTACTAAAAGGATTAAAAAATAATAAGGCCCCAGGTGCTGATAGTGTCCGTAAATGAGTTTCTTAAATATGGTGGCTATGAGGTCAGAAATAAGTAAGTGAAGATTGTGAATATGAATATGAAGTGTGTGCAAGTTTTGGTGCTAGAATAGGTTTAAAAAATAATGCTAAGAAGACTAAGTTGCTAAAGCTAGGAATAAGTGAAGATGAAAAGGTGACGTTGTTAACGAAAAGATCGATCAAGTAGACAGCTTCACCTACCTTGGTTGTATTGTTAGTAAAGACACTGGGAACTGTGAATATGTTAGAATTAGAATAGCCAAGGCTCAGGGTGTTTTTTCACGTTTGAAAAAAAGTTTGGAAGAATAGGAAAACAATTCTGCGAACCAAGATTAGAATATTGGAAGCTACAGTGACGGCATGTGACCTATACGGTTCAGAAGCATGGACGGTCTGAAAAACGGAGGAAGATTTGCTAGATATTTTCCAGAGAAATTGCCTACGGATTATTTCGGGACTCGGCAGACTGTCCATATTTCAGCAGCAGGCTGTACGAAAAGTATGGTTCAATCCCACTGTCTATGACTATAATGAGAATAAGGTTGAGATGAGAAAAAGAGAAGAAGGCTAGGGCACGTTCTGCGGATGAAGGATGATAGATTGCCTAAGATTGTCCTTTTCGGTCAACCTAGGGCTAAACGAAAAGCAGGTCGTCCGCAGCTCGAGTAGGTGGATGCTGTAAGGAACGATTTAAGAGACATAGGAACTTCTTGGGAGGGTCTAAAAGAAAGGCTTTGAATAGATTGGGATGGAGGAGGAGTGTGCGTAACTATGTTGGCCTTAGGTGGCTTTATGCTGCGGTGAGTTGTTACTAGTAGTAGTAGTATTAGTCTTGTCCCTTTTCCCTAAAAAAAAAGAAACTTTCTACAGTGCAGTAGTTTTGATAGATTAGATTTACTGAAAGGAAGGTTACCATGTTTCTCGTTCAGCACTTTGTCTCTAATAAGGTAAAAAAACTTCAAAAATTTTTTTAAAATAAAACTAAAAAGCCACATTGAACTTCAGACCCGCAGAAATAAACTTTTACAATAACTTAAACTCAAAACGACCAGAAATTACTATTAAAGAATAAATGAAACCCAAAACAAACAGAAATTAGGATAAATGATTATATCAAACATAAAGATAACAGGTACTAATTTAAATGAATAAATGAACCTTAAAACAAGGAAAAATTAAATTGAATATTCACGTCAAATGTAAAACGAACAAAAATTACAACAAGGAGGTATTTGCTACTGCCCTCTCCCCCCTCCCTGTCCGTAAAAGTTCTAAGGCCTATTGCGTCATTTGTGTTTTATTGAAAACTATATTCATCTTTAACAGTGTGTTTGTATTTTACAAAACATCGACGACAAATAAAAATAAATCACTATAACAATGAAGATGACTTCAAAGAACTATTGAAAATAAAGTGAATATTTTATTTATATTGACATTAATTCCTAGAAAATCAGCCATTCAATGTTTTACTTTATTGAAATATTTTTTTTTCTGCGTCATAGATTTAAATGAAAATATTTGTAACATAATCTGTTTCATAACCAGGCGATTTCAAAGGTATTGCAGATCCCCTAACGTTAGCCTGGGCGCATAGTATCTTTTGATTTAGTTCAGTACCCCATTGAACATTCCTTTAAGTTCGACCTTAAAACCCGTAGTTTTTTCGGACACACCCAAGAACAAACAAGTCCCTATTCGGAATGATAAAACCTGTATGTTAACAATGGACAAATTGCATAACTTACAGCCCTTGCCCCTGAGGCTGTGGGTGGCTTGGGATCACCGAAGACATATTTGTTGGACTTTTTGACTATTTTGATCATTTTTTTTCAAAATTTCTATCAGTTTTAAGGAAAAGGCGTCTTAATAGGTTAAGTAAGAGGGGTTGATACTCTATGGCACTTTTGAGAATCCCCCTGAACATTCCTCGAAAGTCCCAGCTTAATACACTGAGCCATCCTTGAGATATTGCTGATATGCCCTTTTGTTTCTTTATCTTATAAATAGTTTGGTTTGATTTTGTTCAATATCCACCTTAGAAATTCTTAAAAATAATCGCTAGAAAAAATATTGGCAGTCACAGTCGCAAATACTCGTAGTCGTAGTTGCAGTCACGGTAGTAGTTGCAGTATTAGTGGCCCTGAAACTTTCAAGTTAATACCTTTACCCGTTCCGAAGAAATTGGAGATTCACCTTTATGATAACTTGGATGCACAAAGTGTTTTTGTTTTTTTTTTATTTAGCCCAACATACCCCTCACCATTCCCTGAGATTTCACCTCAATATCCTTAACCAGCAGTGGTTTTGGGCCTCGTAATCTGGGGGGGGGTATGGTAACCAAAGTTATTTAAAAATATAAAATAAAAACAATTGAATGTCAGATATCAGAAAAACTGAGGTGAGGGGGCAGATGCCCCCTCCTGCCCAGGCCTAAAAGTGCCACTGCCCTTAGCCTTTTCGGAGACACTCCGGATCAAACATTTCTCTTCTCAATGATAAATATCGCATGTAAAAAATTGACAAATTGCATAATTTACATTCCTTGACCCAGGGGATATGGGTGGCTTCGTATCCCTGGAGGCATAATTGTTAGACCTTTTGACTGTTTTGAATAAAATGGATTTTAAAATTTCTATGAGCGCTAAGGGGGCATCTAAAATGGAGAGAGTGGGGCTGGTTGCCCTCCAATCTCTTTCAACATACTCCTCAACATGCCTTGACAGTTTCAACTTAAGACCTTCAGCCGTTCCTTAGATATTGCTGTTGCACCCTTTTGACAACTATCTTGCATATAGTGTTCCTCGCCTTTATTCAATATCCCCCTTGACATTTTCTGAAAGTTTTACCTTAATACCCATAGCTTTTTTGGAGATCCAGGATCAAAAATGCCCCATTTTCTCAATTACCAGCCGTTTTTATAAACAGTGGGCATCCTACATAACTTACAACCCCCTATCCAGGCGTTGTGGGGGGGGGGTCTCATCCCTGAAGGAATAGTTATTTGATCTCAAGACTATTTTGAACAATATGGATATTTCAAAATTTTTATTGAATGTCTTTCGGGGATGGCAGATAAAAGATCATTTGAGGGAGACTAGTTGCCCTTCAACCACTTTTTAACAACCCCTCAACCTGCCCTGAAAATTTCAACTTAGTACCGTCGAACTTTCTGAAAATATTACAGGTCCGCCTTTTTGGTAAACTGAGACACATAGTGCCTTTTGATTTAGTTTAGCATACCCCTCAATATTCCCCAAAGTTTCACCTTAATACCTTTTGCCTGTTCAGACACAACCCAGAATGAAACATTCCCCTTTTCCCTAACCAAAAAATCCAGCACAGTGTACAATCTTTATCCAGGGACTAAGGGGTACATGGCATCCCCAGGCATGGAGAACCAGGATCAAACATGCGCCCTTTCCTCAATAAATAACCTTATATGTTAACAATGCGACACTTGCATAATTTACAGCCCTAGCCCCAGGGGTTAGGGGGAGAGGGTTATGCCACTCCCGGAGGCACAGTTATTTGACCTTTAGAATATTTTGAACAAAATGGCTACCTCAAAATAAATGTTTTTGGGGGAAAAAGGGCGTTGGAGGGGGATAGTTTTCCTCCGATTTCTTTTGATTCTAAAAAAGGGCCTAAAACTTTCAATTTTCAATCAAACGAGCCCCATCCGAAGTTTAAGCGATCACCTCTTTCCTATGAAGTAGCTCTGGGTAAAAAGCAAATAATAAATAAATAAGAATATATTGAACCTTATAGCTCTTTACTATAAGCAACGCTAGAGCGTTGTCTCTCATAATGATTGGCGACCCTTGTATTGGTACTGCCTCGTATCTATCTAATATCGTATCTAAAAAAGTTTATTTATTCGTCATTTGATAAATGATCCTTAAAGAAAGCTGTTGTAGGAACTTGATCTTGGATGCAAGTAATTCAATAAATAATCCTCGGGTGCCTTAAATTCTTTTTAATTGTGTGCTTCTGTTTTCTTAATGCACGCGTTAATAAATAATTCCCCATAGTCTAACAAATATGACACCCAACTCCTATAATTAGACTTTAATAGGTATAGAAAGCTGGAATGTTCTCCAGCGAAAGTCACCCACCTGGAACAGCTAAGCAAGGCTTATCTCACCGGGAACTGAAAGGCGTTTCCAGGGCAGCCTTAGAAACAACCAAATGCAAAGAGAGCAAACGAAGGCAATTTGACATCTGCTTCTCTACAAAAGTACTTGCAACAAACGTGTCCTCTTACAAAGCATGACTCACTCATTTTCATTTGCCTTTGTTTAAAATTAAATTGACATTTTTTAAAACAAGCCTAAACAAAATAAAAAAAACTTCCTTTTTTATATTCCTTTTTTTTAAACTTCCTTTTTTTTTTTTTTTTTTTATTAAAACCTCTTAGTAAACTAAGAGGTTTTAAGAGGAGTAGATATACTGAACTTGAGTCTTTCGGAAAATATCAGAACAAGGCAGGAGTAACATTCCCGTGCTTCCTATTGGCAAAAGATCCTTTTTCAATTTAATTAACTTATCACTCCTCGTTGAATAGCAGCAGGATTGCAAAATTAACAATCATGGTAGCAGCATCCTGTATCTTTGTAAAAAATAAACAAAAAACTGCTTGACAAACAGTAGGGAGTTCATATCTCCTTATACTTGTCTTATAATTTCTATATCTGTTTCTTTTTTGAATGATCCTCCCTACCCAAGAGTATCAGCAAAGATTTTAAGGTTTTCAAGAACTAATTTAATTTGCATGATTGTAGTCAAAAATTGGTTTGGGCATTAGTTACTGTCAAGGATACTGCCTAAGGCAAGTTTCACTTCTGTATTCACCTTGAAAAGTCAATCAACCTCATTTTTTGGTGAAACCAAGTTTTTAAAAGACTTGAACTTTTTTTCAAATGGGAAGTCAAGAGCACCATTAAAACTTAAATCGAACAGAAATTATTCCGTAAATGAGGAGGACTGCCCTTCCTCCACCCCTGGCTCTTTATGCTAAGGTTTTTATAGTGCTATAAAAATATTTCTTATTCCAGCTCAACGGCCCTTGTGTTTGCAGTCTTTCTTAAAGTATTTGAAAAAAATCAAAATTTGAAATAAAGATCCGAATATTGAGGAACAGAAAGCTCCCCTCCTATTCGCACTAACTTCTGCTCGTTTTAAGTTTTAATGTCGCTCTTTACTTTCATTCGCAAAAAATAGTTTTATTTTCTTAGCTTAACTTCTGTTCATTTTAATTCAATAGCATACCCTAGGTTACCCTAAATGTGAGGAGGGCTAATACCCCCTCAAACAGGATTCCTTAAATAATAATTTATTTTGTATTAACTACGTGACTCCGAAGAAACGAATGCGCCACTGTGCGGCATTACTGCCCAGCCCCGGGCAACTAGGTGCAGAGCCCGATTGGAATCATTTTTGCGGGGCCCTCTCTATGTATAAAATTTTTAAGTACACTTCAAATTCAGTATATATGAAAGCCTGCCAATATATAAAAGCGTATACAAGAAGGAGAATCAATATATAAAAGCATGCTGCTTAGCTGTTGGTACTACATACATAAATAATCGTATATACTATCTTTATCGGTGAGTAATAATTGTGTATGTATATATTCATTCTATTTCTCGAAAATGGTTAAATATTTTTTCGGGAAAATTGGTAGCTAGGGATATTTTTGCATAAAAAAAACGATATAGATAGGTCAGAAGTCTAAGAAAAATAGTTAAGACCCTGAATTTTGTTTTTTGCAAATGACGTTATGTACTATGTTAGTACATCATTTAAGGATTTCTTATGACATCATATATGGTATCATATAAACATTTTCTTGAATTATGTCATACATAGCATAAATAGGATTGTTGTGTTTCCAACGCAACAGCTGTTAATAGAATATAATATCTGTTGGAAGGCCCAAATACGAAAATTTACAGTTGCACTTACCATAAATGATTATTCTTTGGAACCAACACCTGAACTATTGTGTCAAAAATGAAAATGAAGAACAAAGACACAGGCGGTCAGAATATATGCGAAAATGACAGTTAGACCGCGTTAAAAGTGAAAATGAAGAGCAAAGACACGCGCAGTTAGAAGACATACGACAACGAACAAGTAAGGGAGTCAAAAATGAAAATGAAGAGCAGCGAGTCAGTGAAAATCAACCTGTACAGCAAGAATCAAAACGTGTAACAATTGAAAATGATAGAAATGATAATTGGGTTTGGCATTTTGACATGTATAAGGTCATCAATGCCTACCATACCTTTGTTTGAAAAAAAGGTTCGGCGACATGAATTTCATAATGACGAAAAACAAAGGTTCGGCGATAGGTATTTCATAATGACGAAAGATAAGCCGAGGTGTAACGATCCAAACAAATTGAAAATGATAGCGATGATGGTTGGATTTTGGATTTTGACATGGATAAGTTCATCAATACTTACTATACTTTTGAAAATCAAAAATATGGACGGGATAAATTGATGAAAGAAAAGAATTTTTTATCTCACCGCGTAAACAATTAAAAGAAGCAAAAGGTTTGGCGGTACGTCTTGCATAATGAAAAAAGAGAAGCCAAAGCAAAACAAAAAGGTTTTGTCCCACCGCCTGAGCAATTAAAAAAAAACAAAGGTGGTCGTCAATGCCTTCCATACATTTGAAAATCAAAAACCTGGACTAGATAAATCGTTGGAAGAAAAAGAAGTTTATATCCCACCACCTGAATAATTGAAAGAAATAAAGGTTCGGCGATATATCTATTATAATGACAAAAAAAAGCCGAGGAAAAGTTAAAGTTCCAATAAAAAGAATATAATTTTACAAATACACCACTTCTAATTTAAGGTCCATTTGGACGTCATGACATCAAGAAAATATATCAAGATATATATATATAGACTATATATATATATATATATATATATATATATATATATATATATATATATATATATATATATATATATATATATATATATAGTACCAACGGCTACCCGGCAGGCTTTTATATATTGATTCTCATTGTCACTTGTCTTATATCCGAGGCTATTGGCTAGCTGAAGCAACAGACTGATTTAAATCCTCCTCCACTTCTCACATTTCCATGTAAACTTCAGCATAGTTGTTTGTGTCTTGCAAAATTTCTTCCAAGAGATCCATTGTGTTACGAGAAATCCCATAATTTAAAGGATGTACAGCTTCATCGGGGTCTAAAAAGTGCATTTGGTCATATCAGAATCAGAATCATTTATTAACATAAAAGCTTTCGTAGTCAGGGTTTAAATCCCGACTAAATCGCGCTATTATTTACAAAGTAAACAAAGACACAAAAAAATTAATACACATGTCACTTATGTAGACAGAAACATAAAAAGGCACAAACGTATTGCTGAAGCGATTAGTGCGACACTTGGGCTGGGCTAGCTTTGTTGCTTTTGATCTTGTAGTTACTTTTTTTGTCAGCATTGGGGGTAATATATTTCTGTGTTTATCACTTGTCAGAAGAAACTGGCCAAATTTACAGATAAGTTGAAAACGGCAATCGTGGAGTGACGGCAAATTTAGTTTATGTTTGGAGTGACGGCATATGAATGTGGTTCAATAATTTTGTTTAAATGATGAGTCCTTAAATTGATTTTGTGATAAATTTGTCAAGGTGCTTTAAAGCTGAAAACATTACGACTACCATTATTGATGGTTTGATCATTGCTTACCTTGAATGAATGTAAAGAGAAACATGAGTTCAAGTTTCGTGTGTGTTTGGAGAACTCTTTAAAGAGCAAATGATGTCCTAAAACAGGCCAAACCAATTCAGTTGCAAATTGTGGAGATAGCAATTCAATTCGATCAAGCAGGCAGTAACCCTAAATAAATCACCTTTATTTGCTACTTTTGATGCGGAGAAATAGAGGACTCCACAGTGAATACACAGAACGTTGATTGGTCCCAATGACTTGTAATTAACACTTGAGTAGTTTACGACATCTTTGTAGGTTTTTACTGGGGTTTTCACCACAGTTTTGTTGGCGTCGAAGATTTCGATGGCATTGTTGTTCTGACGTAATATTTCTTCCTTCTTTACTTTAATTTTTGACTCATTCTGATTCTCGCTGTCGCTTGTCTTCTAAGAGCACAATTCTTTATTCCTGAATGTCATCTATGAACGTTCTGATACTCGCTTTAGCGTATCTGCTAACCCTACAATTCTTGGGTCTTCATTTTAATTTTTTATACGTTCTGATTCCCGCTGTTGCTTGTAATTCTCGCTGCCCCTTATCTTCTAACTGCATATTCCTTTGTTTTTGCTGCCATATGTCTTCTAACCACATATTTATTTGTTCTTCATTTTCATTTTTGATTCGTTCTGATCCTCACTGTCGCATGTCTTGTACCCGCATATTTTTTGTTCTTCACTTTCTTTTTGAGTTGTTGTAATTCTCCCCGCCACTCATCTTTTAACTATATATTTCTTTGTTCTTCATTTTCGTGTATCATTGCTTCAGACATTTTTTCAATACCCTTTGCCTCACCTGCTCGGATTGGTATTGCCACTTTTAATGGTATCGGTTGTTCATTTTCACCCCGTGCATTCACGTCTCTCATGCAGTTCTCTTTATCTTGCCTAATTTGATGGTCCAGTTTATTCATTTTGAGCTTCAATTTTTGTCCTCTTTTGTCCTTTTTACTCCTCATTTTTACTTTACGGTAATTTAAGTTTTTGTCCTCTAGATACTATAAGACGGCTGAAAATTACCTTTTAAGTTTACATCATCGAATATGAATACATGAATTTACATATTTCGTTTTGTTCTATAAATTCTTTTGTTCAAAAAATTAAACTTAAAAGTTAAACTTGAAAAGAATAAAACTTAAAAGTTTTGTTCTATGAATTCTTCCAAACTGTTCTAAAATCTAATTTTCTTGCGTCTTCACTTTCAATCGACATAATTCCTAGACTATTTAATCTTTTCTGATTCAGTTTTGATATCAGATAGTTTTTTTTATTGGTTTTAGCCTGAAAAATTAACTCTCTCCAGAAACAACGCTTACTGGAACTGTTAAGAATATTTCACAATTTCGAAACAAAATCATTTTCATGGCAGCGCGGGGCCCTTTCAAACTCGGGACCAAATTTGGCCCAATCCAAATTTTTTGGGCCAATTTTTTCCAAATTTGGCCCAGGACCAAATTTTCGGTCGATAGTAACTTGGCACTCTTTCGGACAAAATGGTAGTTTTATGACACAGACTGGCATAAAAAGTCACCTTGCTGTGGCACAATCCCTTAGGCTACTTAAGAAGGGCATTAGAACTTTACTTTCTGTTTGAATGAACCGTCTAACGATTTTCAAAGAATAGTGATTGAACATGATCTGGCCTTCATTTTCGAAAAAAATGCAAGATAATTTTGTACATGGGAGCTTGAAACCTAATAAAACATCTACAGATAGAGTTGAGTGATGTGCTGAATTTGACGACGTATTTTCATCAAGATCCATTGTCCCCGTTTTCAGGAATTATACAAATTTTCTCAGGCTCTTAGCTTCCGATGATTAACATCTAAACCTATTGAATTTTATATATTTGATCCCCTATATGATGGTTTTTACCCAAAAGCTAACATACAGGTTGGTGGAAGTTTTTAGATTCGCGCTTTCTCTTCCCGCTAGTAGTTTTTCATATCATCCTATATTTTCTTATAAATTGCACGTTTCTTGTTGTATATGATTCCCCCTTCCTTTCCCTGAAAAATTCTTCGTTCGTTTTAAATTCTTCAAGATTTAATTTATTTTTATGAATTAGTTAAAACACCTCATTTTTCACCCTTTGAAGAGTCAGTTAACCTTAATTCTTCGTCTAAAAAGCATACTCAACATAGAAACAACCTAAAATTTAGGCGTTATGAGTTAAATGTCAATTTTTACTCCTAAAAGCATTTCACTAACCGAGTCTTGTGCTAAAATTATATTTTGAAAAATTATTATTATGAACAACAAATTAACGAAAGATCACGTTATGTGAGAAAGAACAACCATCCTGTTTTCAAACATCCTCGTTGGAATTTTCGCTCAATAGAGGTAGAATTTTCGATAGAAGAAAAAAGTTATTGTTACAAATAAATATGTGAAGCTTTGCCATTTAGATACAAAACAAATTTCCACTATTATTTTCTTCTTTTCAAATCGTTTGTCTTTCAAATTCCCACACTGAATACAGGCAAGTTAAACAACAATCATAAGAAGATATGGAAAAAACTCTAGAATCTTGGCCTTTAGGGGAAGGGGTCCGAAGATAATGGCAATCACTATCATCACTTACTTTAAAAGCCCTCCTAATGCCTGGACATGACCGAAGGTAATATTAAAACTTAGCTCATTTCACAAAAAAATAACTATAGGCTAAAGGATTTCATGCGTCAGTGCCCTCTATATAGTAAATAGCAAATTGTGTAATTATAGATGACACTAGTAATAAATTTATAAAACAACTAAAAGCAAAACTTAAACATCGTTCAATAAAATCACCATGGACACTAAAAATGAAATCTGATTATTGAAATTGCTAGAGTAGAAGCTGACAACGATACGTGTCTTAGAAAAAGAAAAACCCTGGGAATTAGCTTTTAATGCAAAAAACATTCGATGTAGACATGCAGCTTTAACACTTAGCGGGTACCAAGTTTAAAAATAAAGAACTCAAGTGAAAAATCAGCAGAAATGAGCGGAAAAATTATTATCATGGAGCTCATGAAAAATTAACTTTATTTATTGGTTTAGCAAAGCGCAAACATTGCCATTAATTGGCAGTAAAGTGGGTGAAAAAAAGTGAATGATCAAAATTACGTAAGAATATAACCACAACATCTTGCTACCAAATAGGAATTGAAAAGTATTTTATATATCATTGACCAGCTAAAAATCCAAGCTATTTATTAACTTGCTTATTATTAAAATTTTTCAGGACTAAACACCTCAAATTATTGGGTAACTGACTTACCTATAGGAACACATTTTCAGATAGACCAATTGGGTTATTCTATTTTGATGTAGTTAGCTATTGAAGTATCAGTAGAATCCCGTTTTTTCTTCTTAATCACCTCTCTTACTTAGTTTGGACATATTCCCACTAGCCTATATTTGTTCAATTGCAAACGGTTGCCGCATAATAAATATGGCGATACAATTGTTCGGTTTGGCTTTTCGTGTAAACAGAAAAAGATTCCGCTTTTCTTTTTCCCGATTCAATTCGCCAACAAAGGAGGGGATTGACAAAACAAAAAAAAATCGTAATAGTTGCACGAGAACTTAAACAAAAATCGTAGAAAACCCGGTTTTCTAGTATGAATAAAGCGAAGATAGGGCCAAGGGGCGAAAATATTTTCATTTTAATGTCCTTAGTACCTTAAGAACCAAAAACGAGAAAAAAATGTTTACAAAGTGAAAATGTATATTGTGTTAATATCTATACGCAAAATAAAAAGAAAAACAGAGGATGAAATTAAAGTATGACAGCCTAAATTTGGATGTGTATTTGCATTTTTATAATGTAGTAGAATCAAACTGTGAACATGTAAAAACAAAGCAGATTTCTATAGAAAAATAATAATTTAGAAAGCACACAGTCTATAGAAAATATCTAGCCTAGGACTTCATGGCAGTGGCATATTAAGAGAGGAGGAAAATCAGAGACATAGTAAGGAGGGCGGTTTTATGCAAGCGTGGTATTATACATAGAGACAGTTCTACATTTATGGGTTATTACGTAAATCTGGAACGTAAGGAATAAGAAGTCATCAGCGCGTATTAGGCATTTCAGTGGCGAATAAGAGAATCGGAGTTTCAATTTAATTCTGGAAATAAAAATTAAAACAATAAAATGATTCTTGGAGATGATCCTCCTCTAAAAAAAAATTTGACCAAAGTACATCAAATTTGACCTATTTAGTTATAGTACGTATATCATTATAAAAAGCACCAAGTCTTATTTTCTTTTTCAATGATTTCTTTTTCATTCCGGAAATTATATTCACTGTATATCTACCTTCTTATTCTTCAATGATTTCTTTTCTGTCCTACTTGCAGATGTAGAGAGTGTATTCATTCCACTTTGGGAAGTTTTAAAACAAGAGAATCTAATCTTGAACTGGTAGGTCTTAGGAAGTAAAAGTGCCTCACATATCAGGGGAAAAAACTGAATAGAGCAAATTTGGTGAAATAGGAAGCATATTACATTTTTCTATTTTTCTATTAACAAGGCTCACATTTTCAAAAATCACCCCCCCCCCGTAGGTTATCAAAAATCAATTTTGTGTCGCCTCCCCTAAATTTTTGTTTTGACAAAACCGACAGAAATTATTTATCCTTCCTAAGTTTTGGCTTTATTTTAGCTCTAGGCACTGCTAGATGGCACTGCAATCTTTGATTTCTACATCAACAATGGCACTCCTAAATACCCTAGCGTGTTATATGAATCCTGCCAGTAGTGCATTGTTTACATTATCTGTCCTTTTAATCCACTTGCTATGTTTTAGAGATTATTGTTATTGTGTAAAGGGCTGGGCACATATAGCAGATTTCGAAAACTGATTTCCGACTCAGCGCCGATTTTAAAAGAAATCGGCGTCGATTTGAGCTTGAAAAATTTTCTAGTTTTCGGCGCCGATTCACAAAATCAGCGCAGATTTTCATCATGATCATCACAAAAAAATAGGTATACAAACAAATAGTCAGTCAGAGATGTCTGTGGTGAAAGACCTCGCTATTGAGCTGAAAACTAAACTGAGAACTAAGCTGAGATCAATCATGCAACTATTAATAAACTCCAGTTGACTACTTGTGTCCATGATTTTTGTTTTGAAAATTTTGCGCAATAAATTTTTTCTTTTAACAAATTTTTCTTATCGCTATTGTCGATCCACTGATGCTGAAATCGGTTCCCGAAATCAGCTAAGTGTGCCAAGCCATGAAACTTAGAGGCAGGGTTGCCATCAGCTCAAGAAAACAATCCTTGGTAAGCGTAAGAAAAAAATCCATGGCAAGCGTAAGAAAAGGAATCCATGGCTTGTGCATGGCAGCCTACAGAGGGTTAATCTGCAGTGTTAATTTTATAAAAAAAGATGGAACTGGAGCTGAAACTCTGTGGGAAGTGAAGTAGAATATCAATCTTTTCATCTAATTTTTAAATAAGATAGATGGTAGCTTCAACATATCCGGGCATTTTAAGATCTGAAAGATGTGAAGTTTTTCTCCAGTTTTTTTACGAGCGTCCGGGTGCAAACAATAGGCTGGCTTTTTCTATAGATGAAATTAAAAACCAAATTTTTCAGCTGAAAATAAGGAGCAAAATTAAAACGAAAAGAAATCATACAGTATATGAACGGAGCTGCCGGTTCATCAACCCTCGCTCTTTACGCTAAAGTCTTTAAAGTTCTTAAAAAAAAATACTTCTCATTCAAATTCAATGAGTCTAGTTTTTGAAAAACCTTTCTTTATAAAATGTGATAAAAAGTCAGACTTTAGCGCAGAGAGCAAAGGCTGAGGAAGGGGCAGCCCCCTTCTTATACGAAATAATTTCTGTTAATTTTAAGTTTTGATGTTGCTACTTTGCGGAGCTTAGATTCCTTTCCCCAGGGGCTATGAAAAGTCATGTTATCCCCAAAGGCATAGCTAGACCTTTCAACTATACTGAATTAAATATCTCAAAATTTCGATCGGATGTTTTTGGGGTAAAATCTTTGGGTCAATCAAAAAAGGCACCACAACTTTCAATTTCCGATCAAATGAGCCCTCTTTCGATCTTCCGGGAACACTGATTTGATGCGATCAACCCTGGGGATAACAAAAAAACACACATCCGTGATCTTTCTTCTGGCAAAAAAAGCAAAATTCAACATTCTTGTATATAGGAATTTGAAAGTTCTATAGTAGGGTTCTCTGATACTCTGAATCTGACGATGCAATTTCCACTATGATTGCTTGAATTTTTGGGAGTGTGTCCGCCTTCTTGAAAATTGGGCAAATCTTATTAGGTTCGTGATTTTTGATGGGTAACATTAAATTTAATGAACTTGAATCCCAGAAAAATACAGATCTGTAAATGGCGTAAATTGACGCCATTAATGACTAACAGTTGGAGCAATTTGGGCAAGGGGGAATTTTATCTGCAGGATTTTTTCATCTACAACCCCTAGATTAAAAAATAGACTCGTGGCATTTTTTATGGAAAATGGTGGGTTTTTTTTTCGTTAAAGAAATTGGAAAAACAATAAAGTTCTCCCGTAGATTTTGAAAGTTAACTTTTTGTGGTGATTTATTTCAGGACTTTTCTGTCGTTTTCTATTGCTTTTCTAGGGTTCAAAGCTTAAGGTGCTTTGATAAGTTTATGCTCAAACTCTACAATAATTATTGAAATTGTACTTGAAGACCATCTATTCTTCAAAACAGTCTGCTGCCTAAGCCTAAAGTAACTTGGTGGAAATACGAAATTTGTTCAAGTCAATGAAGAATGAAAAAGATAGATACTGATACAATTAAAGTAAGTAATCATCTACCCGATAAAACTTTATTCTTTTGTTGCTGTCTATTCTGCTTGGGTGATTGCATTGATCATTACCAGTGGCGTCAATTGGTGGGGAGGGGGCGTTTTTCCTGCAAGATTTGTTTTTCTGCTACTCCTATATAAAAAAATCTTCCCTTGGTATTTTCTTTAAAGAGGCCTATTTTTTGTACTTTCGTTAAAAAAAAGTGGAAAACAAAACACAATACCCCCATCCCCTAGATTTTGGAGAATAAATTTTTGGGTTTTTTCATTAAAAAATACCATTTTTATTTGAATAAAAAAAAAAACTGAGAAAAACGACAAAATGTGTCCCCTGACAATAAAAAATATGTTTGTCCCCCCCCCCCACCTAAATTTTGGCAAATTAATGCCACAGGCTGTATTTGAACATATACATACATTTTTCTTCTGTTTTTTTTTTTTTTGTTAGTTCGATATTTTGTATTTGTCTAAGTTTATGAATATCCTGAAAGATTTTTGTTTTATCTGATAATTTTGGAAGAAAAGTAATCATGTTCTGTGCAATAGGATACAAATTTCTCATTTGTGTCTAGACAAGGTGGAAAAAGGGAAGGTATAAATAAAAGGGAAGGTAAAAAGGGAAAAAGGAAAGGATAAATGATAATTGCATTGTAGGATAAAGAGACTGAAAAGCCTAATGCTGGGGACAAGGTTTTAGCGTTTGCCAATGCCCAATTCCTGGTAACGCATAAGGAATGGCATAATTTCCAGTTGTTTTGGTCAGTATTAAGCAAGTTTAAATGGACAAAACTCTGGCACTGGCTAAATCTAGCTTTGAATAAATCTACTTTGTGGACGGGTTGGAATTTGAAAGATTTCAAAGATTAGTATCAGTTGAATTTTGCTGTTAGTAAATCCTGCAATTAAAAGAGTCTACAGGATTTTTTCTGCCCTTCAGCTGCTAGCTAACTGGTAGCTCACAAGTGTGGTAGAACGGTGGAAATAGGATTGTTAGTTAACAAAAATTGCTTGCTAACAATTCACGGAAATGTAAATTTGGGCAGGAACAGCGAGAGAAGAGAAATAGCAAGAAGCAACAGAGAGAATCACAATGAATCCTAGAAGAATACAAATCCTTTTAAATTTATGATTCTGTGAAGGATAAACAGGAGGGAGGAAATTGCATTTGCATTTTATTAGGCCTATTCAAGTAAAAGAAGATTGAAAAGGATAAATACTGATAGAATCAAAATAAGGAATCATTTTCCAGATAAAGGCTTATTGTTTTGTTGCTGTGTATTTTGCTTGGGTGATTAGGAATCCAGCTTTTGTGTTTACACTTGGCGCATATAATATTAATTAATAATATGCGCAATAATATTACAATATAACTTGTTAGATAAATCACAAAAATTAACTTTTTATGCTGATTCCAAGTATATAAAGTTCATTAAGTTTAATGTTACCCACCAAGAGGTATGAGCCGAAAAATACTTGCCTGATTTTCGAAAAAGGGACCCCCCCCATCCCAAAAATGTCAAATGATCTAAACGAAAGTAACACCATCAGATTCATCATATCAGAGAACCCTACTGTAGAGGTTTCAAGCCCCTACCTACAAAATTTTGGAATTTTTATTTTTTTTATTATTATTTTTTTTTTGCAGAAGAAAGATCACAAATGTTTATTATTTTTTCCAGGGGTTATCGTATCAAACCAATAGTCCTAGATTAGTGACGGTTTTATATGCTGGTTTTACCCACACAGACCTAAAGAGCCCCCCCCCCCTTCCTCCCCAATGCTAATCTTTTGAGTTTTTTTTATCCTTTTCTTTGAATGAATTTATTATCTTTATTATATAATTAGCTTTATTAAGGAATTGTCCAAACAATTAACTTTTATTTAGCATTACTATTGCTGGGCATTCAGGATTACTTCTTACTGTTCTTCTTCTCTTGTTGTTCCCGCCCAAATATTACGTTCCTGTGAATTGTAAGCAAACAATTTCTGTTAACCAACAATCCTATTTCCATTGCCCTAACGCAACTGTTAGCTAACAACTGGAGGGCGCAAAAAAGCCTATACGCTCTTTTAGAAGCAGTGTTTACTAAAACCAAAATTCAGCTAAAGCTAATTTTTTAATTCCTTTAAATCCCGACACCTCCACAAAGAAAATTTATCCAGAGTTAGATTTAGCCAGTGTTGGAGTTTTTTCTTATGATTTCAACTTGGTTAATACTGGCCAAAACGACAGGAAATTATGTCATAGTTTGTTTAGAAATTCAAGCAAATGCTAGAACCTGGTCCCCAGCATTAGATACTACAAGGTTTTTGAGTTTTTTATTCATTATTCTCGTATAATTTAATTATAAATTATCCAGACACCTTGCCTTTTCTCACCTATTTTTAGAAATATATCTCATTAAGTTTTCTAATTCGGCAACTGGACCACACAAATGAGAAATTTGTACCGTGGAACGGGGTAACTTTGAACTAAAAATCGTAAAAAATCGAGGTTATTTTGTGATATATTTTTAAAACTAGTATTTACTCAAAACTATTTTTGGCGTTTGGGAAATACGTCATTCTGCGTCGAATGGTAACCGCCCCAAACTGCTGGTCTTCATGTTGTGAAAGCTACAACAATCCTAAAATGCTGTTAAAAGTTACCTCATATGGTGTTTAGTTTTGAACACTAAGAATTTTGACCGGCAACATACAAGAATTGGAGGGGTTTGAAGACATATGGCATCCAACTCAAAGTAAAAAAAACTCGTTTATTGAGAGAACTACAACATTACTTCTAAAATAAAAAGGCACAGAAAAAATTCAAATTAGTGAATTATCACATAACCAAAGTCAAAATCAAATAAAAGTGTTGTGTCGTGAGTGAGTCGAGGGGCTGGAAGATCTCCCACTACCTGGTCAGGAGGGATGGATGCGAGTCTTTCACCCTGGGAATATAGAAGAATCTATCTTTGTTTTTTCGCAGGCATATCAGGTTCATCAAGCCATCAGAAGAAAGAGCATCTACCTCTAACACTACAAAATGCTTATAAATACGACCCATAAAAGAACTTTGCAATAAACCAGCGTCCCGGTTTTTTGTGGATAATTTGAACTCGTATTGGCTGCTGCCTTGCTTGACAGATTAGAAGGGCCAGCACTCGTCAACTCATCAACTTCCATTTCAGACTCACTCTCGCATCCAAATGCGTCAGTCATGTCAGACTCACAACTTGAATCTTCTGCACCCCCAATGCTTTTCCCTGGTGTGATGCTAAGACGTTTGCGCCGTGATATTCCTTACAGATTTTTTGAATCTGCGGACTTGCAGGACATCTAGTAAAACTTTGATGACTCTGGAACGTGATAAACACTTGGGAAAGCAATTCTTTAGATTTTCCTTTCCATTTGATGCTAGACCCTCCAGGAGTGGCTTCACAAGCTGGGGTAATTTTCATGGGCGCCGGCAAAGGGGGAGGGCAAGGGGCCATGGTTCCCCTGGAAATTTGTGACTATAAAGTAATTCTGAGCAAACCAAAGAAAAAGATAAGAATTGGAAAAAATACATGGAAAAAATATGCGTTGTGCCATTGTTGGCTGCCTGTCAATAGATTTTGACCCTTAATAAGGAAAATATAAGTTCTAATTTGTGACTGAGTGGCCCGTTTCTAGTTTTCCACAAACATTTTTTCTAAATGATTTGGTTGGAGCAATAAAAAAAAAAAAAAAGTGAGTGTGGTAATAATCGAGGTATTAGTCTGGTCTCTGTAGGTAGTAAATTACTTAGTAATATGATACTTTTTAGACTGAGAGATGCCGTAGACAAAGTTTTAAGAGAAGAGCAGTGCGGTTTTAGAAAAGGTCGAGAATGTGTCAACCTAATTCTCACTCTTAGGCTAATAATTGATAAGTTCCTGAATGTTCAAACACCTTTGGTCCTCAGTTTTATAGATTACGGGCAAGCGTTCGATTCTGTTGATAGACGAGCTTTAGTAAAAGTTTTATCCTTGTATGGTACACGAGACTAATATATTAAATTGATTAGTGTTATGTACGTGAGTAACACTGCTGCAGTTCAGGTAGACATCGTGGCTAGCACCTGGTTTTTGTATTAAATCAGGAGTTCATTAGGTCTGTTCTTTACCCCCGTTTGTGTTGATCATTTTGATGTACTGTGTCTTAAGGAGCACAGGAAAGGCAATGGGAGACCACGGAATCAAATGGGGAGGACAAAGTCTCCTGGACTTGGATTATGCTGATGATTTAAACATCCTAGATGAAAGTGTGAGCAAAATAAATGAAGTTTTAGAGGTTTTGCGAGTTCAGGGTACTAGTATAGGTTCGAAAAATAATGTTAAGAAAAAGAAGCCACCAATGCTATTAGGAAGTGAAGATGAAAAGTTGGCGTTGGGACAGGAAAGTATAAGTATGGTATGCAGTTTCACTTACACATGGAGTAATGTCATCAATGATGGTGGGAGCTGTGAAGTTGTCGACAGTAGGATAGCATAAGCTCAGGGTGTTTTTTCACTGTTAAAAAAAAAGTTTAGAATAACGGAGCGGTATTCCTGCAAACCACGATGAGAAATTTAGAAGATACAGTGAAGATAGTAGTCGCGCTAGACTTTAAAGTAAGGTTGCTCTGAAAAGCAAGCACAGATTTGATAGATATTTTTCAGAGGAATTGCTTAAGGATTCTTCTGGGTAACCGGCTGACTGACCGTATTTCAAACAATAGGCTATACGAAAAATGTGGTTCAATACCGATCTCTAGGGTTATAAGGAAAGATAGGTTGAGGAGGCTAGGGCACGTTGTGCTGATGAAGGATGACAGATTGCCGAAGATTGTTCTTTTCGGCCAACTGTCTAGGGCTAAACGGAAAGCAGGTCGTCCCCGTCTGGGGTGGGAGGACGTCATAAAGAAACATTCAAAGGAAATGGGAACTTCGTGGGCGGGTGTAAAAAGGGAGGCTTTGAATAGATTGGGGTGGAGGAGGATCGTGCGTAGCTGTGTTGGCCTCAGGCGGCTTGGTGCTGGGGTGAGTTGTTAGTAGTAGTAGTAGTAGTAATCTCGGTAACAAATATGCCGTCAACTTTTGCTTGCATTGCAAGAGTACCCATGAGCTGATATATGAAGCTATAATCAGAAATGTTTCCCCTGAACAGAATGCTGGGAATTTTTGTATTTTTCCCCTTGAACGGATACGTTTTTTGTGTTTTATTATCATTTATTTTTCTTCCCCAGGAGTGATTGTATTTATCTTGTTGTTACTTTGAAAAATATTAAATTTTTTACACTTCTGAAGTATAAAGGTGTCAAATATGTTGGATTTTGGTATTCTAAGAATGTTGAATTACAAATTTTTATTTGATTTTCTTCATTTTACTTCTAATTTTTTACTTTGAACAAACTACTTTGATGATGCATTACTTTTTATAAACAATTGAGTCTAAAGGCATTAAATATTTTGGTGTTTGATAGTTAAGTTCAAAACTGTCGATACTCATCAGAACTGAATGCTGGGAGTTTATATCTTAGTCTTTGTAAGTAGGCTATTGTTTTGTGTATTTTTATTTGTAATTAATTACTTTTTTTCATTTTTAAATATTTTTACTTTAATTGACATATTTTTTTCATTGCCTTTAGAAAAATGTTTGTCTCTAGACTTAATTTTAAAAAAAAATAAGTTTTTTCCAACTGAAAGTAAGGAGCAACATTAAAACTTAAAACGAACAGGAATTATTAAGTATATTAGGGGGGTTGCCCCCTCCTCAACACCTTGCTCTTCACGATACAGTTTTTTAGCCCTTTAAAAAAAGCTACCTATTGTTCTAATCAAATGACCCTTGTGTTTCAGTTCTTTTTTAGGAATTGGGAAAAAATTTAAACTTTATCGTTAAGAGTGGAGTGCTGAGGAGGGGGGCAAATCCCCTCATATGCGTAATAATTTCTGTTTGTTTTAAGTTTTAAGGCTGCTCCTTACTTTCAGTTGAAAAAAAAACTTTTTTTAAAATTTAATTTCTTCTCGTTTTTTAAATAAAGCCAGGATACTTGGCTTCTACTCCACGCAAAATTCCACTTCCCTACGAAATATCCTCTGGGCAATTCAATCCTGGCGAAAATCTTTCTTCTGGCAAAAATTACAAAATTCCACATTTTTGCTGATGTGAGCTTGATGCCTCTACAGTAAGGTTCTTTGCTACGCTGAATCTGATGGTGTGATTTTCATAAAAAATTCTATGACTTCGATGGGGTCTTTCTCCCTTTTTTCAAAAATCAAAAACATTTTCTCAGGCTCGCAGCTAAACTTAATGAAACTTATGTATTTGGAATCAGCATAATAAGCCAATTCTTTTGATATCTCTATTGGAATCAAAATTTCGTTTTTTAGAGTTTCGGTTACTATTGAGCAGGGTCGCTTCTTAATTACAGTTCATTACCACGATCTGTTTGATTACCACTCAAAATCTAAACAGAGATCAATGAAATATTGATCGTTTTTCCTGCGTCACCAATACTATTGTATTCATAAAACTCTGCAGTTTCATGAAATGTAATTAAACAAATAGAAAAGGTTTTTCAACTATAGTAAGGTACTTTAAAGTACTTCGTATAAATAGAAAAAGAAAATAACACCAATTAAAATTGCTGAAAAATAAGTTCCTAGCAGTATTTGCCATGCCATAGAAATTTCCTGGCGGGGCTGATGAGGAACTGCCTTAGATTTTCCACCTCTGTGCTGGTATATATTAGCTGAGATATTAGCTGAAACATATTAGCTGAATAGAGAAACAATTTAATTAATTCCTACTCCCCCTTACCTCTTTCAACATTTATCTGAAGCCTCATGAAGATGAAGCAGTTTGTCCATTAGAATGTACTTTTTTAGGAATATACACTACCCCCATCTAAACAACGACTCACCCTCCCCCCTCGTTATAGCTGATACGCAATTACGGATCACCAAAAGTAGCCTATTTTTATTACAAATAAAGCGAATCAACTTGGTTGAATCCAGTACTGCCACCGTGTGGCATTACTTCTCTTGCTGCTGGGAAGCCTAAAATATAGTTATTGATGCTTTTAAATCAATTTAGCTCCTCAGAATTTTAAATTGATTGCAAATTCGTCCTCTTCGGGGAAAAGCCGTAGTTTGGTGCCCTAAAATACCAAGAAAACAAGACTTTCCCCTTGCCCAATATGTGCGGTCACTTAAAAAAGAGCTTTAAATTCACGTTTGAATGAGCAAATGCCAATTATCTTGGACTTTCGGTTTGATACAATCACATCTCTGAAAAAAAAAACAAATAAACATACATCGACAATGTTTCTTCTGAAACAAAAATGCGGAGCTTTTGAGCTTGAAACCTCTATGGTAGGGTTCTCTGATATGATGTATCTAATAAAGGGATTTTCAGTAAGATCACTTGCTTTTTTGGGGGTGTTTCACATTTTTTATAAAATCAGATTCTCAGATTTTTGGTTTTGGGTGGGTTACAATAAACTGAAATAATTTTATATATTTAGAAGTCCTACTGCCCGTGTGGCAATTGTCATAAGAATTCCATTTTTAGTTTTGGTGAATATTGGTCCAAGTCATTTTTTACTTCCAGTTTTTTTATCACAAATTATTTGATAAGATTCTATTATGACGAATTTTTTTTTTAACCTGTTCATTTTATTTAGTTGAATAGGACACTAAAAAGAAAGAGGGTTAATTTGACAGCTGGATAGTAATTTTAAATTTAGTTTTTCTTTCGCTATTCTATTTTTTAAATGTCTGAATATATAAGACACTTAAGTTCGAGGGGGAGACTTGTCCTGCTATGAAAGAGGTACATTTTACATGGCCGTTATAAAATCAAAAAGTGGTATCTATACAGGCAGGATGATTTTTGAGTATCTCTACTCCTTCTGTAAACTATTTTAAGGCGTAGGAAATTGCATAAAGACAAGTCAACATCTGTTATAATCTACGGAAGCAATAAATCTTTCTGTAATTTTGAGTTTGAGTGATTTTCTTTTAAGACTAAATACGTAATAATTAGATATGTTATTGACTAAATAAAGTAATCCTTTTGTCAGGAATCCTTGTCGTTTAAAATTTACTATATTTTGTTTCATTTTGCATGCAATTTAATTGCTCTTTTTATTTGAGTTTTTTCCTAAAAGTATTTAAAAATAAATTTATTCCTAAGAAAATAAATCCCTGAAATACATTCCCTGTTACCCAAACACCATTGATATTTTGCGTTTGGCCCCTCCCTGGAAAATTTTTCGCCGACGCCCTTGGTATTTGTCTTTTCTCACTGCAGTTTCTTGTGGGTTATCGATTTTGTAATCATCAAGCAATTTCCTCCACGCTCTTTTCATTGGAGCAAAAAATGCTACATCAACAGGTTGCAGTATATCTGTTGCGTTTAGTGGAAGGCATACAAAGCGAATGTTGTTTTCTCAATAGACTTTCAACACTTCAGCATAAAAATGAAAAGAGAGGTTGTCACCCAACAAAACTTTCACCCCTGCTCTTTTCTTTAGGTGGGGTACCGCCAGTGACATAAACCACTCTTCAAAAATTTCACTCTCAAATCATCCTGACTTAGATGCAGCATACCTAGCTCTTTAAGGGCCTCCTGTACCCCAAGAGCTAAACAATAAATACAAGTTCAAATAGGGATAACATACTTTTAATAGACAGTGATGATAACAGTGATAGAAATTCACAAAAATACCAGATATTTCAGCCACACATGCAGTGACCGAATATCTGATATTTTTGTGAATTTCTATCACTGTTATCATCATCACTGCCTATTAAAAGGATTTTATCCCTATTTGAACTTTTATTTATCGTCATGGAAAGGCAGTGTGGTCTCCGAAATTATTTAAGAGCTAAACATGCCTTTAGCTTTGTAGCACACAAATGGTGGAAGCAGTTCGCCTTCTGCATTTACACATATTATCAGGGATATTGCTCCCTTTGTTTCATTCATTATTCTGGAGGGGTATCTGGCACCTCTTTTCACAGTGCATTTCTTTTTCCTGGGGCTCTCTGTTAAGTTAGTCTCATCGTAATTGTAAATATTCGACAAAGGCACATCCTGAATAGTCACCTATAAATTGTCGTATTGTCGTAGATGTCGTTTAACATTTCAGATGAAACAGAAGCGTTTTTTTTAGTAGTTCGTTACGGTTCTCAGTCGAAGCTTTGAACGATGTCGATTTAGAAAAGAATTAACAAAGTCTTGTCAATGCATATTGTTCTTAAAGCAATTTGTAGCACACAAATGGTGGAAGCAGTTCGCCTTCTGCATTTCCGCATATTATCAGGGATATTGCTCCCTTTGTTTCATTCATTATTCTGGAGGGGTATCTGGCACCTCTTTTCACAGTGCATTTCTTTTTCCTGGGGCTCTCTGTTAAGTTTTTCAGGTACATGCTCAGGATTTTGATTGGAGAAGGGCATGCTTACCATCTTTAGTAACTTAAGTAAGCTCAACCAAATTTAACTGTAGAAATAGTTATTTTGATACCTTTTCCACTCAAATGTGAAAATAGTATTTTCTATCACATAGATCGCAGCCCCCCTCCCAAGAGTTTGAACTTGTCTTACATTATTTATGCAAAAAAGATTTGTTCCGTCGGTTTTCCCAATTGATGCAAGATAACTTTTGAATATGATTTTAAGCTCGAAGCGATCAATAGGAAACGCCCACTCAGCACATGTAAGCAAATGAGAGACGATAGCTTCTTCTTCGAGCCCTGTCAATACTGTTGGTCTTACCAACTTTTTATTGTGCTTTTTGTTCATTCGGTGAGAAGGAGTACCCAAAGGAATCCGTATTTCCCTGAAGCCTTTCTCATTGTTAGATCTCCTTTCTCTATTTCCTTCAGAGCTTTTTCCATCACTTCCTCATCATAACTGGCATACTTTCTTGCATTCACTTGTTTTGTATATGTTCTGGGCATCTGTAAAAATTGCTGATTAAGACTCAATTTAAAACGAATAAAGAACAACAAAAACATATACATAAAAAATCCATTAGAATTTGCAATCTAATGACTCTCCTCCACGGTTTTTACGACCATCGCTTCTCTACTAAGTGACTAAAAAAAAAAAAAAAAAAAAAAAAAAAATGGTCGTTACTATAGGCAACAGTAGATCATTCCTGCTGATAGGCTCAGTTCCAAGGATTAAATTATTTCTATGATTTTGTTTCCATTTCGGGTGCCTGTAGGTAATTTCACTTGTCCTGTATTTACTCTGCTAAATTTCGTGATAAATTACGGCCTGATAAATAAACCATTTTAGCGGTAAAGCAAAAGGCATAAGCCTTATCTGAAAATATTATTTTAAAAAACCATCACATTTTAAATGTATCAAATTAGATTACAAAGGACCAAAATTAAATTGCCTTAAATTAACTTTTCATATTTTTCTGAGGGCACATTGTACTTTCTTTTTCATATCTTACCCTATAAGTAACTTTATGATGCTTTGTCTTTTCTATTGATTATCAAATGACCCCCCCCCCTCCTCCCCCCACCCCAAATGGTCAAGCATTTTAACAATAGCTGAAGAGATGAACTGGATTTGTACCTTCCTAAGAATCGATAGAATAAAAAGGGTTTCCCGAAAGTCTAAACAACAGAGTAAGCCTCAATTCAATGCAAAGTTAAACAATTGGCCAGTCCAGAACATTGAAAACCAATATTAAAGTTAGACAAGGGTAACTTTGAACATATGTTCAAAGTTGCCCCAGAAAAACAAAATATTTGCGGCTGACATTGAACACTGCTGCCATCTTGGATCGATGAAATAAGGGAATGATTTAACCTAAAAACCTAACCATTCGGCTCCTTGGCTATAGAAAATGTAAGATTGAAAGGCCTAGTTTAGTTTATGTAAGTAAAAAAAGGTAACTTACTTTTAGCACTTTTTGACAATTTTGGATAGCTCAAATTCTCTTGAGAATAAAAAGCTAATATTTCGTTTGACCTTTGGTTCCAACTGGATTTTTTTTTAAAGCAAAACGGTTGATAGATAGCGAATGCGGGGAAATCGCAAAAATGTTCACACAGAAATGGGTCACTACAACCGTTGAAGGGCAAATATACTATGGTAAATTTAGAAAGCATATGAATAGGAATAGGCAAAATCAAATTCTAGACGCCAAGAAAAATATTCAAAGGGCTAACCTGCAATAGCCTAGGCTGTCTATGTCAAATGAAACAAAAAGTCTCATCTTCTTGGCTCATTTCTTTGTAAAAATCCCCCCAGGATTCGCCCATTAAAATTTGTATTGAAAGGACTACATTATGGCTCTACAAAACTTTTAATTCAAAATAATGGATACGATTTTCAACGGCTCAGTAGAAATGTTTCAACGCAGCCGTTGAACCGCTGTGACACAGAAACTTGCAGCAAAAGTCGGAGTAAATTTTACGGATCACGAAAAAAACGGCCGTGTTTGCGGGAAATCGCATCAGTGGGAACCCAGGGTTAATCTGAATGCAAGTATTACCAACTGATTAAGATGCCATCTATCAATAATCCAGGAACAAGTGCGATTGAATAATTCCACTATTGTCTGAGAGAGACCGCTCATTGTTCGTTACTGATTTTGTTCCAAGTTACCCTGTTCTACAGTATCCTATTACAGAGAACATTGCTAATTTAGCTACTTTTGTTCCAAAAATTATCAGCTAAAATAAAAATCATTCAGTATATTAATATCTTTAGACAAATAAAAATATCTAAGAATAAAAAAAAAAAAAAAAAAAAATGTAATCGCTTTTACTAGTCGTCACTCGTGCAGTAAGCTAAACAATAATTCTTATAATCAAAGACGGCCAGTGGCATCAATTTACTAAAAATGAGGAGTGGGGGAGGGGGGGGGGTCAAAATGTATTTTCAATGTCAAGGAGGGGGGTAAATTTTGTCATTTTCAGTTTTTAAATTCAAATAAAAAAGGCATTTTTGATGAAAACACCAAAAAAGGTACCTTTCAATCTAGGGAGATGGAAGATCCCCCTTCCCTGATCGACGTCTCATTAACAACATTTGGAATTTCCAAGGAATTACGAGGCTCATTGGAATTATTGAGTTCATAAATGTGTGGATATGTTACTGCCTTTCAAGGAACTATTAAATAAAATGGTTAAAAAAGTCACAAGAATTTCTTCCCTTTTGCAAATTTATTTCACAAACTTCTTACAAAAAGAATCCAATTAAAAAAAAACAAAACAACTTGATTATCCAAGCTTCGGTTTAAAATTACAGCACGCTGAAGTTTAATTAAAAAGGTAAAATTATATCAGTAAACATAATAAATCAAGCATATGGTACATTGAGCGAAACACATACATTGTTCCTTAAAAAAGCACGAACCACAAAAATAATTAAGTCGATACATTTATTTATTTAATTTGGCCGCGCTACTTCGAATGCGGGCACGTATACACAATTTTTTTTTTCCGGGTGTGTGTGTAGAGGCTTTACTGTGAAAGAAGTCCAAAGGTGAGCAAATCTCGAAGAAAAAAAAAACTAGAAAATTGTTGTGTTTTTTTGCTATGTCTCGCTTTCCAACAAACCAATCACTTCGTAAAAAACCGTAAATTAAGCAAGGCGTCTAATTTTCAGAAGAAATAATCTCCTTAATTGCAGGGACCTATCAAGGATTTCATTTCGAGGAGAATGTTATCTAGAGCTCTTTATCCTAATGTTCTAATGACTCTAATTTTCTAAGGGCTCTTTATCCAAGTACGGTCTTAGTACCAAAGTCTTGTCGGACGACTATGTTATTTTTCCCCAAAAAACTCCTGGGTGTTTCCCAAATTAATCTTTTATGGTTCATTTTGAAAATACTTATTGAGATATATAACTCAACAGTAATGACTTATAACTACTTTTTTCTAGAAGTGTTATCTTTAAATAGAAAGGATGTTCTCTCGCGACAGTTCGTAAAGAAAAATGATATCCAAAAGCCGAGACAAACGCTTCCAGAACCGAGTTCGAATAGGCCTAACATCAAAGAGTGTAGGTGGCTTCCAAGAGCAGGGACTGGCGCTAGAGCCGAAAAATCACCAATCACATCTAACCAATGGCGTCTCTTGGCAATTTTTCAAACTTTACAATTGTTATTTTTTTTTCAGAAACTAAGATGAGATGCTTATTCCTACACTAATTTTGCCAGCTACACTGATTAAACCGATTTTTCCTAATTATTACACGAATAAAACACCAAGAAACATCAGACGTTCCTTGGTGATTTTTTGTTCTTAGACACTAACGTCTTTTTTTAATCTTATAAGTTATTCTTATTATTTGGCTAATGTTTTCTCGTTGGGCCACTTTGCGAGCATAAGTTGCTCAGATGCAAAAAAAAAGGGAAGATAAAGACAAATTAAGCTACAAAGCAATCATAATAAACCGAAAATATTTATTTGTGCGTCACAATTAGAAACACAATATGGGAGTAAAAAATTTACCAAGTAAAAATTGACAAAAATTGAAATTTCTTGAGTATGTAATAAATACGTATGCGATGGAGGACCAGCGGCGGTTCTGGCCTCTCTTGCGCCCGGGCAAAATCTTGATTAGCGCCCTTCCCCTGTTTCCCACAAAATTTTCAGGCCAAATTTTAACCAAATTTTCATTTGTGAACCAAATTATTTCAATTTATTATTTCAATTATTATGATTTTAAAATTTAATTATTATTTAATTGTTTTTATTTTATTAATTAATTAAAAAAATTTATTTATTAACTGCACCCTCTACTTTATCTCAATAACAAAAAATCTCTGCACCCGGGGCAAGCGCCCCCTCTGTTCCTTCCCTAAAACCACCTCTGTGAAGGACATGGTTAAACGCTCCAAAATTCCAATATTTTCCATAATTTCACAAACCCCATTTTTAATGTGATTCATTTATCAATTAAATTTTCAAATTAATAATCTCCCCCTCCCTCCCTGGAATGTTCGGTACCCTGAAATAAGGTCGTGCCTGCTTTATATACTTCAGATTTATAAAAGATACTTGCTTCGAAAAATCACATAAAACCTTCTACAAGACACGTTGAAGGTCGTTTGAAAATGAGCATTATACAGGATACAACGGTATTCTACATATCTACTGCGGTAAATCAAAATTCCTTATGTTACATGACACAAAATTTTACAGCAGTGACAAAAAAAAAAATGCAGTTCAAATTTTTTGTCTGTCATGACCAAGAAAATGTTTGCTTCAAGGTTTTTTTTTTCGGATTAAAGGTACAACAGAAGAATTTTGATAATAAAAGCTGCATTTCCTAATAAGCCAGAAAAAGGCATATAATATAATTTTTAATGTTTTGTAAAATAATTTTATATATAATAATTATAATTTTTTGTAATAATTTTTTGTAAAAAGTAAAAAAAAAATTTTATGTATATTTATTTTTATGTATATGTATATAATTTTTTGTAAAAAGTAAAAAAAAAAAAAATACCTTGAGAACAAAACAAATACCGGAACTACAGATAGAGCTAGTCAATAGAACGTGATAAGCAGGGGCGTAATTTCGTCAAAATCTTGGGAGGGGGGGAGGGGGAATGTGGTTCAAATCTTCCCAGATCAATTGAGTATGACAGTGAAAACTGAAAAATGAGCCAAATAGCACCATAAACGCAGAGAAATATTGAATAAAACTGACCAGTTCTCTGAATTATGCAGGCTTATCTTAGTTTTGACAAGATTTTTGAATAAACTAAATTTCAGCTGGGGGGTCGATTTGGGGTTTGGGGTGGGGGTAAACTGAGGTCTGGAGGGGACAGTGCACCTCCTGCCCCATAGCTTATTACGCCCCTGGTGCTAAGGTTTAGAACGCAGAATATATCAAGTTTCAAAAAAAAAAAAAAAATCATAATGCCTATAGATTTACCGCAGGTGATGTGTGTCAGCCCCAGGCAGTTTGAAACTGCAACAAGGTTATGGTAACAGCTTCTTGAAAACATTTCAACTAGCACATACCGTCTCCAGAAGGTTTCAGATACTACTAGAGTTTTCACCCTTCTACCCACCATGAAACATACGAATAAATGGAGGAACAAAGACAACATAAATGTTAACTAAAAAATTTCTTTCCTTCCAAATAAAGCAATAACTAGTAGAAACACTACAAAATAATAGCTGGGATTTGAGGAATCTGATGTTTTCGAGAAGTTTACAATATATCTACTGAATGAGTAAAAACATAATTCTGTTTGCAGGAGGTTGCTGCTGTAAGCATGTAAGAATTGCAGGTGTAATCTCACCCCATGAGCTTAAAGGCAATTGTACCAATTAAAAAAAGGCATTGGAGTGGGGGGGGGATATTTTTCAAAACATATAGGTGAACAATTGGGCTTATTTCCCAATTGAAGTATTAAAAAAGGGTATCTTTCAGTGAAAATACCAAAAGAAGGTGATTTCCAAAATCTAAGGAGGGCGGGACAAAAACCTACGGACAAATGCACCCCCAAAAAGGGGGAACAATTAAGGTAGGGCAATGGGACGTTTGTCCGCTTTAATAATCAAAATTACGCAAAATGTGAAAAATGTCCACAAAAAGTGACATCAACTTGGTAAATCGCCTTCTTATGTCTCTTTCCTCCGTAACTACAACTCCTCTAAAAAAAACTTCCTTGGGCACTCTTAGGCCATTGAGAAAAAATGTTTATTTTTCTCAATTCATGGTACACGCCAATAACTTAAAAACGTCCAAAGATCTTCGTTCTCAAGTAAATTTGAAGAGGAAGAATCAAATGCGCCCACAAATCTGGACACTGGTTTAAAAACGCCATTGTTTGATGCACTAGAGAGGCAACCCCATAAAGGTCTGGCCAGCATGGGCCAATAGACAGTAGGCTATGAGAATATTAGAAAATTAATAATTCGGCACATAGTGATGGCTTCTAGAGGCACAAGTGTTTGGCATGAGAAAACAGAAATATTTTGCTCATTGTATCAATTACGTTTGCAGTTTTATCAGTAAAATTATTTTAAAAAAATTACTGATAAGATAAAAGCCTTATTTAAACAGCCTTATTGAAAAAGAAAAATAGTGACAGAGAGAAAAGAAAAATCCCAACGGGGTAGCATAGATAGTAGAATAACAAAATCAGAAAAGTTTTTTCCTCATCTTAGGAGCATGTGGGAGAGCCAAAGGCTCCAATCGTGGTTATGGTCGAAACTTAAGATATTCAAACGATAAAAATGAGGATAGCCAACGGCAGCGCATCATGATTATCACTAAAGAATTAAGAAAAAGAGATGATAAGACTTTTTCCAGAAAAAAAAAATTCAGGAGTATACATTTTATGTGCACAATTTTCGTGATGAGCCACATAACGAACAATTTGGATCTACCCCACTCAATGAGTGTAGCACGAGAGAGCAGGTTTTATTTGATTGCGATGTATTTTCGACATGCGTCCTTATTGCTTCCTTAGGACAATTCTACAAAACAGTCCACAAAAAAGTAAGATTAGACTGGGATCAGGATTTTTAAAGCTGATAATATCTTTGGGGATGTTTTGAAAGGTAGCTCTCCCCCCCACCCCCGTAAAAAATCTTTGAAGTATCAGCCCCCTCCGCAACAAAATATCACAACAATACCTACAGGATTTGACCATGGACACTAAAGAATTGAAACTTGAGTAGAATCACACTTTAAATTATAATCAGGATTTCTTTTTTAAATATTGGATCTACATTGGCTTTGTTGAATCTACAAAAACAATTGCTGTTCATAGATCTAGATAACTGTTTTAATATACACATAGACCATTTTTCCACCTTAAGTAGGCATAAACTCGGTAAAAACCCTCTGAACTACCGTTAACAATTTATATAAGACAAACAGTCACGTTTCCGAGAACCTTACTGAATATTCAACAATTGGTACACGAGCTAGGTCAATGAAACTTTCAGAGATTTTCAGGATTTGATATTTGAACTGATTCCTGAAAGTTTCATTTACCTGATTCTACTACTTTCCTAAAAATTAGAAGAAAAAAATGGCGACTTGGGTGCTGTTACTAAAAGGATGAGTAGGCTAACATTATCAATGAGTCATCTACCTTCTAAATGAGGTTTGGCTAGGAACTCTTTAAAATCCTTATCCTTTTTCAAGAACTGGGCAAGGACTCTTTGGTCTACATAAGTATTAGCTTTGGAATTAAGGCACATTTCTCTTTGCTTAAGCTCTAATCCATTATCACATTCAACCTTATGAAAGACATGAGTCAAGCCCGGATCTGCAGACCTGAATACAGTCAAATTACTCTTGACAGCTTTATCAAACAAATCAACATCCTCTTTACCCCACCCAGTGATAGATGTATCATAGCCCCCAATAAATGTCAAATCGCAACGATATAAACTAACTATTCCATACCCAAAAAACCGCCAATAACCACTATTTTCAGATATTAAAAAATGATCAGGAGATTCTGATTTACGATAAACACTTGAAGGGTCAAACTCACTAAACACTATTGGAAAATAAATTTGCTTGTGTTTTATAGTGTTCAAACGAATTCTTTCTAAAGATTCGGTAGTGAAACTCATATCAACATCAACTAGAAAGAGAAGAGCATCATCTGGGCAATCACTAGCCCCCCGTTCAAGGGCAACACCCCTAGAGAAAGCGCCTTCTGGTTCAATCACTTTCACTTTAAAATTTGTATATTTATCTTTCATAGTTTGAACAAGGTCAAATACAAAACTTTTTGACTGCGGATCCTTGGGATCAGGATATAATATCAACACTAACTGAACGGGTTCATTAGAAACAAGACAAACTGTTTCATAGTTTTTCAAAAATCTTTCAAACACACGATTTCGACCACTCAAAGGCACAACAAAATGTATTTCTTCATTAGCAGTAAAGTGTAGCGGTTCATCATCATATTCATCATCGCCAATATGGTTGTCTTCCTCTTTTTTCTCTTCTTTATGTTCCGGATATTCTTGCTTTTCCTCCAATTTGTGCTCTTGATACTCTTTCCTGGCTTCTTGCTCCTGCTGAATATCGCTCTGTTTAAGCACCAGCTTATTTTCAGGGTATTCTTTTTCTAAATCCGCGTAGTAATCCATACTCTCTTCTCTAAGCTTTCGTATTTTCCCAACTTCTGCATTTTCATCATCAAGTAGTTTTCTACCCTGCTTTCTTGAGTTTATATGACCTGTCAATAAAAGGTCTGAGTTGTAAACAAGCTTATCACATGAATTTAATCGGCCAGCACCGGGTTGACATGTAATTTCTCTTGTTTCCACCTTATAAAAGGATCGTTGAAGATAAGAGTGGCGACGTACGGGCACGGTCATTTTACGCCCACGATACTTTTTGTAAACCAAAAGGAGATCTAATACATAATCACTTCCATAGAGAGGAGTAACACGATGGTATCCATACAAATAATCTTTGAAATCTATGATTCGACCTCGCTCCTTTGAAACTTTATTTATTGATTCCATTATCTGAAAAGAAGAAAAGAATAATCAATGAGTAACCTCAGAAAATTGGGTGTTCCATACAAAACCCTTGGCAAATACTTAAGAAATAACACAGACGTAAGAAAACAAATTAAATACTAAAGAATTCTAAAGAATCCACAAAATATTATTATTTTTTAGTTTATGAAGAAGATCCATCAATCTCTTTCCTGAAGTTCGTAAAAAAATGAAAATAATATATACACACTATGAAACAGCCCAGGGCAAAAAAAAACTTTAAGTAAAGAACGACCCGTGCCAGTAATAAGTAAAACTCTTAACAAAGAATTTTTGATAGCAACATATACGCCCATAGAATCTGTTTTTTTACGATGATTGTGAATATAATAAATTTTCATTAAGTTTAAAATTAGTCTTTGAAAATTGCTAGCATAAAAAAAATGGTATAACCGCACTACCAAATTTAGCATGTCAAAGAGCCCTAACCTTAATGCTCCAAAATTTCTATAGACATAAAGACGAAATTCTGAAATTTTTCCAAGGAATTTGGTAACGGATGCATATTTATTTGTTTGATTGTATTGAAGAAGGGATCGTTCAATATCTAGGGAGGGCTTTTTCGAATGAAAATGAAGGATCATAAAGACCTCACAAAGTAACAAAAGAGATCGTACCGCAAAAAAGTGTCAATTTTTATTATGTTGTGGCACAAAACAGAAATTTTGGCTCGACTAGGGCCAAAATGCTACAAAAAAACTGAGAAACAAAAAAAAGGAAGAAGGAAAAAGAAAGGACAAGAAAATACCAAAAATATACAATCCTTAAATACAGCAAAATAACGATGAAAAAGCTATTAAAATTGTTTTAGCATGCAGCAGAGGTTTGCTTCTTTCAAACGGCTTTGCAAACCGGACACGGTAATATACCACATCGATAAAATGGGTTGGCGATACCGCACTTAGAAAATATTTTTGTGTTTCCTGTCCAAATGGGAAGGCACAGAAGGTTCTTGTAGTGTCCATAAAAAGTTGACCGAATGCTTTTGCGTAAAATAGTAAAACACACTGTGGTGTAAAAAAACAAAACAAAAAAGAAACGAAAACCAAAAACACCAAAACCAGAAAAAAAACGAAAAGAAAAAAATAGACACAAAATAAGAGCAAACCAGCAGCAACAGCACAAACAAACCAACCATCATCAAAGCAGAAAAAAACAATACGCGGCCTCCGCAGAACTAAGTGTAACGGTCTCCCTTTTCACCATTTAATTCGACAGGTTGGAAAGTTTCAAGGAGGGGACCCTAACATGTAACCATTTTATAATTTTCCGATTACTACATCGTCTTTGTAAATTCAGAAAAAAAAGTATAGAACTTAAAATGCCTCAGACTATGCATTCAAGATGTTTTTTTGTTTTTTTTAAATTCAAGAAACAGCTAAGATGGACGATGGCTGAAAACTAGCGTAAACTAGAGCAAAAACCAACCAGCTGAATCCCCCCAGTTAAAAAATTCTAGTATTTAAATTTCATACTGCATTACTGATAACATCAGAACACGCCAAAGTAAGATTATTTCGAAAGATGTATGGTGCTACTTCAGCTTTTCAACAGGAATTAAGAGTATAGCAACCCAAAACCGGTCAACCAGATTTCCCTTGAGCTGGGCTCATTAAAAACCCTAAATCGCTCTTGGATAGATTTACGTTAAGGCCAATTTTATTTAACGCATAAACTAACAGGCATACGTTTTCAAAGAGAATCACTTTAGTCAAGCTTACGAACAAAACATCACCAACATTAGCTATGTAACTTATTGGAATATCTTGGAGAACATAAAAAGACTGGTGAATATTAGCCATGAATATACTTAAAAGCCTATGGAGAGAAAATTAGGCTTTGAGTGAGCCTATTTTTAATTGCTATTCTCTCGGACAGTTGAAATATAAACTTGATTCCTACGAAGGAATAACGGTGTCAGATGATCAGATGATCTTTCAAAAGAGTATCGATATTGACAAGTATCGTACTGAGAGTTCTAAATTCACTCCGACTGTCTCGATAGCCCGGCGATGGAATGCTCACAAGGACCTTATCGATAAACTTACTTTATAACCTATCAATTTACATAAATAACCTTAAATTGTATTTAGTTCAAAACTATCTTTTATTTAGTGTTTATCAAAGAAGATAAATTTATTTTGCTCTGGTTCAAAAAAATGCCTCTTGATTATCTTCTAGTGATAATCCATATTTAATAATAATGAAACTTTGATATTCAATTATGAATCCAGGGTTAGCTGCTGCTTTCACGTGTCTGTTGTAATATTGTATCTTTGTCTTTGTGCTTATCTTTGTACTGTAGCGTTATTTGTCATTTTATCTTTGTCTAGGCCTAGTTTTTCGAGGTCGTATTCCCATTGGCTTAGTCAAATGTATGCATGTATATGTGAATAATAAAATGATCAAACTTGGACTTCATCAACAAACTCAGGATATATCGGGCCTGCGTGTTCCTAAACCCCTCCCACTCTGTTCCTAAAACCAATCTGAAGAAAAAATGAAATTATACTTCCTTATAATGTCAGTGAGAAAAATATATACAAGAACTTTACATAAAACCATGAAATCAAACAGTTCATGGTAGCGAACTGTAAGTAAGGAGCGACCCGGCTCAATAGTGACCGAAACTCTAAAAAATGGAATTTTTATACCAATAGATACGTCAAAAGAATCGCATTTTTATGCTGATTTCAAATATATAAGTTTCGGTAAGTTTAGTCATACCCACCAAAAGTTACGCGCCTGAGAAAATTTGCCTTATTTTTGAAAAAAGAAGGAAACAGCCCCTAAAAGTCATAGAACCTTAATGAAAATCATACCAACAGATTCAGTGTATCAGAGAATCCTACTATAATGGTTTCGAGCTCCTATCATCAAAAATGTGGAATTTTGCATTTTTTTGCAAAAAGAAAGATCACGGATGCGTGTTTATTTGTTTTCTTAAGGGACATTGTTATGAAGGAGGCGCCGGATTTCCCAGCATTATTTAAAAAAACGATCAGAAATTAAATAAAAAAAGCAAGTTTTAAACTGAAAAACTTTTCAACATCAAAACTTAAAACAAAAAGAAACTATTACGTCTGTGATTGGCTTCGCCCCCTAGTCAAAACCTTGCTCTTTACGCTAAAGTTTTTTTAGTACTTTCATAAAAGCTATTTATTCTAATTAACGGCCTTTGTGATTAAGGGGTCATTCTTAAAGAATTAGAAAAAATTCGAACTTTAGCGTAAAATGCGAGGTATTGACTAGGGGGTGAACCCCCTAATATACGTAATAAGAATATACGAATATAGTAGTTCGTTACGCAAGATACGTATATTTATTACTAATAAAAATGTTCGTAAATAAAATCAAACAACTTTCGAGAAAGCCACTTAGCCAAAAAAAAGTAAAATTAATATGCAAATTTCGTTTTAATTATTCATGTAAGGTGAGCCAAGATCAAAATCGCGTTAATTCAAAAACGTTTAGAAATTAAATTAAAAAAACAAGTTTTTAAACTGAAAATAAGGAGCGACATTGAAACTTAAAACGAACAGAAATTATTCCGAATATGAAAGGGGCTGGCCCCTCCTCAACACCTCACTCTTTACGCTAAAGTTTGGCTCTTTCTCACAAACTCTATTTTTTAAAACAATAAAAAAACTTTAGCGTAAAGAGCGAGAAGCTGAGGAGGGGACAGCCCCTTTTATACCCGGAATAATTTCTGTTCGTTTTAAGCTTTAATGTCGCTCCTTACTTTCAGTTTAAAAAAACTTTTGTTTTTATTTAATAATCACTGGGTAACAGCCAAAAAATCGCCAGGGGTTTCTCATCCGATTTACCCTAATGTTGGTGTTCTGAATCCGAATATCACATTCATTTTTCTCTATCAGGTCAACTTTTTGAGATACAGCCATAGGCATACCTGACAAGCTATACATATGCTAATATCAGGGGTTTTTGCATTCGTGTATGCGTGATTGCAAGGTCATTTAATTAACCCTTAGCCAATCAAATTGATTCTAAATTTCGCTGTCTGACATTAACCTGCATTTTTCTATTTCTTCAACTTGATCGATATGGCTTCAGCATGACGATCATGCGGGAAGGATCCTGACGTTTTCTGCAACATCTGCAGAGATTAAACGCTGTCAGTGGACAGTAGAAACATCGTAGGATTTGTAAAACGTGCCTAAGAGGCTTACTTTGAAGTCAAACTGGGTGACCAAGATAAGTCCTGGGCACTGCACAACGTTTGCAAGACGTGTGTGGAATATCTCCAGCAGTGGACACATGGCGCGAGCACTTCACGGAAGGTTGGGACTCCAATGGTTAGGAGAGAGCCATTAGACCATGCATCGGATTGTTGCTTCTGTGCTATCAATACTACTGGCTTCAACTAGAAGAATAGACACAGCCTCCAGTACTCCGACCTTCCATCTGCCCACTGTCCAGTTGCTCATTGCAAAAAACCCCTATACCAGCAACTCACAGAGCTTCCCGACGGTGACGACAAGGCCACCAGTGCAGGTGAGGGAGGATACACAGAAGAGGAGTATAAAGAACAAGATAGTCTGCGGCCCTTTTCACAATGTGAGCTTAATGATTTGGTTCGGGATCTCAGCCTTCCGAAGACTTGCTTAAAGCTGTTGGCCTCCGGACCCAAAAAAAAAATTTATTTGGTGAAAACGAATATATCAATTTTTGTCACAGAAGATATGCGGACTATATGTGGTTCTTCTGTAATGAGTAAAAACTTGCGTACTACCGAAATATCGCGAGTATTCTCGGTAAACTTGTCTCTCCTCCATACGATCCAAGGGATTAGCGCTCTTTGAGATTGTGCTCCTCCCCGACAGGAACAAATTAACCTCAATCCCTATTGTGCAGTCCCTAACTCCCAAAGAAATGTATGAAGCAGTGAATTCTGTGCTCGACAAAATCTAATATGAGCATCACCAGTGGACCACCTGTATTGATTCAAGACGATGAACTTTTTACTTGGTCAGCAGTACGGGTTCGTGAGGTAACCATGCTTTATATGTATGTGGAACAGTCAAGACAGATCCCAGCACTATGTAAAGAAAGGGTGGCTGGCACCAGAGTTGTTAGTAACTGGGGTGAGAAACATTATAAACGAAACTCTTGTTGACTGGGAGAAGATATTGATCCCACCGCTACACAAGAAGCTTGGATTAATGAAGCAGTTCACACGCACTCTGGATAAGAATGGGAGGTGCTTCACCTACCTGTGCTGATCCTTTCCTGACCATTGAGAAGTTCAAAGCCGGCATTTTCGATGGGCCACAGATACGGGAACTCCTATAGGACACAAAGTTCGAAAGCTCAATGAAAACGCTAGAGTGTGGTGCGTGGAAATTGGTTGTGCACATGGTGAACAACTTCTCGGGGAACACGAAGGCAGCAAACCACGCCATACTCGTCAGGAGCATGATAGAGGCCTTCCCAAAACTCGGGTATTTGATGAGTATAAAGATTCATTTACTGTTCTCACACATAGAGAAGTTCCCTGAAACCTTGGGGTGATGAGCGACGAGCAGCGAGAAAGGTTCCACCAGGACTTGCACCAAATTAAGGAGAGGTACCAGGGAAGATGGGATACAGTCATGATAGTAGACTACTGCTGGTTGCTGAAGATAGACAACACAGCAGCTGCTCACGCACGGGAATCAAAGAAACACCAATTTATGCTGTGAACTCTAAAACTTTGTGTCATGCAACGCTCATTCTTCTATTACTGTTATGAATTATGCTTATCGATTTTGATGAAGTAAATAAAAATTAAATTTGAATATGCTGACGGTTATTTTTTGAGGAAAACGATAAGAATGAATAGTCAGGGGTTTCTCAGCTGATGATCTGTTGAAATTTGCTTTTTTTACACAAAACTGATTTTTTTTAAAATTTCTATAGCAAAGAATTCTGACCTAATTGAGAAAAACAAGGTCATTTTCAGACTCAGAGCATCAAAATTAGTCTAATTCAGCTGGAAAAGCCTGGAAGATTTCCAAAAATTATTTTTTTTTTACGCTTTGTAATGAAGCGGTTACTTGAACAAGCATCAGGGTCTTCAAACAAGACGTAACATTACCCACCAGATAACCGACATAAACACATATAGAATAACAATCGTGTGTTTGAACAGGCCAGAATGATCACCGTGAAATAATTAAAACAAACACCGTCATTATCACCGCTTAAAAAACGAATACTGTAACTATTTTAAAAGCGTCATAAATTTTCTTAATAGATTTAGGGAAAACGTTAGGTTTCATAACTGAAAAAGGTAACAGCTAAACAATGAATCATATAAACCATGAAACCAAGCAGTGAATTTACCAAGAATTTAGACTGACTCTTAAGGCAACACTTATTGTTGCCGCTTGATTCCAGGTTAAAAAATTATACGGAACACGCAGACCACATAGCCTTTTACAACCAAGACTTGGAATTTTTTGACGATGAAGACGTATGAAGACGTTGGTTGTAGCCTTTTACAACCAAGACTTGGAATTTTTTTTGTCCTTTTGAAAAGATTACAAGCATTCCATTATGCATAGCTAACAATTGAGCTTTGTCTTTCAATTTCTTCGTTTCAGGCTTGACATTCCAGAAAGACCTTCTGGCACTAAAATAGATACGCTTAGTAGGCACAGCAATGCTAGCAGATAATTTAAAGAGGCTCACAATTTGATGATAACAACTATTTAACGTGGACTTGACACTGGGAGTTGAAACAATTGTTTGTATTATTAATTACTTACTTACTTGTACTTGAGACGAGGCACAGGAGGACTTAGAGGAGGACGAGAACTTGAGAGAAAAAACTATTTTCAGAAGGAGGTATGGAACTATAATAGATAATTTCTCAAACCACATTGACCTGACATAACATAAAGAAAGAAAAACGAGCAAAAATAGAGTTTTTTATAGGCCAAATGAAACTAATTAATTTTTTTTTTTTTTATTTCTCAGAAAGTCTTTGTCTATAAAAAAAACCCATTTTTGCTCGTTTTTCTTTCTTTATGTGATGTCAGGCCAATGTGGTTTAAGAAATTATCTTCGTCATGCTTATGGGGAGCTTTCTACCAATGTTGTCACTACATTCATATCTCTTGTGAGAAAAAAAGGTAATTTGATTAATCAACAGTATTTTCTTCATAATTGTAAAATGAACCGTATTTTACCCAAGTCAATGCAACATTCACTTCCCTTAAACACACGTAACGAACGGCAATTTACAGAACGTGTAGGGTTTGGTATTTTGAATCATGTTACTAGAGATTGCAAAAGCAAGCGCTACCGGTTAAATCAGGATATTTCCAGGCTAGAGCGAGAAATATTATGTACGCTTTCTTATGCTGATTTTCATCAAATTAAGGCTATTGCTGAAAATTCTTTTAAGTATGAGTTTAGGATTTCTAGATAAAGACTTTTTGAGAAATTAAAAAAAAAAAAAATTTCAGTACTTTCATTTGGCCTATAAAAAACCCCATTTTTGCTCGTTTTTCTTTCTTTATGTGGAACTCTAATATATGATAAGCCATAATATAGGGCAGTAATATATACAGCGACATTTACATACTTCCAGTTTTACTTTTTAGTCGACGGACCGATACATATACTAATAACAAAAGAAAATTTCAACGAACAGTACAATTGCCAATTCATATCACTGATTTTTCGTCACCAACATCAACTATCGTTAGAATAATCTAGGGGCACGACACTATCACATGATCAAGTTTCGATATCGAGCTTCCAAAATTAGAGATATATGTAAAAAGCAAAGTTTTTTTTTTTTTTATACAAAATATGATAGCTAGCTGGTAAGCAAAATCAAAGACTCTGAGAGTCATCTGAATCTCGCAACGACCAGAAGAAGTAGTAATGTGAGTATTAAGGTCGCCAGCTATTATTCACTGCGGGACGGGTCTAGCTCATTCATCATTTGTTATAGCGTGCGGCAAGCTATGGAAATCGAATGGAATAAAATTGAGATTTTACTGATCACATGGAAAATAAAAACTGACGAAAACTGTTGTGTTTGCTTTGGGCAACAGCGGCTTTAACAGGTTCGCAATGGAAACAAATAATAGGGGGATACATGGGTCACGACATGAGCTATCACACTTAAAGAGCAATGCTGGATGATTCTTTAGTACCTGAATAGGAGCCAGCACAGGGGGAGCGCTTAACTTGATGACAAGGAAGTGTACATTGATTTACAGTGTGGGACACTGTGTGGTAGCGGAAACATCAACGTTGGAGTTACCTATACGACTCAACACGAAAGATTTCATAGCCTATCAGTAATCCCAAACTCAAAGAGTATTATTCAGTACATTTTATCTAGAAATTAAAGCCTAAAGAAGTGTAATTCCACAATTTGAATCATATGGACAATGTTTGGAATAAGATTGATTAATTTTTCTGCTGCTTTGGATTTAAAGATACTTCAAACAATACCAAGGGGCTTGCAATTAATCACCTTAGTTATTATGTTTGGGATATTGCTAGTGATGTAAGTAACGATGGACCATGCGGAGACCCGATCATGGGTAACGAATACCCAATCCTTGCTTGGATACCTTTCCTGACATTAGTGATTCCTTCGTACCCTTTTAGATTATCCAGTTATTCTTTGCGGGACAAATATTATTTAAATCCGGATGCGGGTTTTCAATATTACCCGACTAAGTTGGTTCTATTCTGATACTCTATTCTAGGTGGGTCAATTTCTAAGGAAGCAAGATAAGGAAAAGTTTGAGATCAGAAAATAACATCTTCTACTTTTTATCTTGCCGCAAAAAAAGGAAAAATAAGAAGAAATCAGATATATTTTAGACATATCGATATATATTTTTTTTATTAGAAAGGGAAATAACAAGAGATAAAACAGTCTTTATTCATCAATTTTACAGCGAAAGAAACATTTTATAAGGAAAAAAGGAGAATAGGAAAAAGAATAATAAAAACTATGGAAAAAAAAGACGAATAAGCAACATAAGTTGGCTTAGTAGTGGATAAGGTATTCAGAATCCCTCATTGTGGGCATCTTCCATTTATATGAATCCCCCCCCCCCTAAATAAATATAGAAAACACAAAACTGCATGTTTGGCATTTCAGGCTATCTTTAAAATTCTTTATGGCTCCCCTTCTTCAGAGGCAATTTTCATTTTAAAACATTTTACGCAAAAACTAGACTTTCGCGCAAAGGATAGATATGGAGGGGCGGGAGCTCCCCTCAGAATTAGGAGTTCTCAACATTATATTATAAATGGATAGAAATAAAATGTATTTAGAACTAAAAAATAATTCATAAAATTTGAACCAGCCGGAGCAGAAAACAAATAAGTAGAAAAAAACATAATTTTATGTTAGGTGTCTGCGTTGAAGTTTTACGGGCCAGAACTACTGGTCTACATATTAGGGAGCTATTTTGGTTAAATTAAACACATTTTGTTAAATAAATACTCGACTTATTTTGATCTAGATCTCCGTATTGCAATATCAACATAAAATTTTTAGTCAATAACCACAAAAACCCATAAATAAAAGCTTTGATGAAAATCAAGCACTATTTGTTAGCTATGTATCTAGTATATTTTGATTTTGGAATGTATTTTGATTTGGACTAATAGATTTTGATGTTTGATACTGACACTACTATATTTCGATATCGATATTTTGATTTTTATCTAATATACTGTATTTGGAATCTATATTACAATATTAGTGTAAAAATTATGATCAATAACTTCGAAGTCATCGAACACCAGCTTTGGCGAAAATCAATCAATATTTTTAAAATAACCACTCGGTACATTTTGATTTTGAACTTCTACACTGAGTTAGTAGCCTAAATACGATTATATCCCTTCAAATGAGGACACGGATTCAGGCTCAATTTCTAAGGAAGAAAGAAAAGACAAAAATAAAACAAAAAAGAAACCGGACTTATCAATAAATTTTCTTTTATTTGAAGGTGAAATATCAAATGATTAAACGTCTTTAATCATCATTTTTATAATGAAAGAAAATGTTTATAAGTGGAATAAAAAAGTGAAATAAAGTGGAATTATAAGTGGAGAAAAAGCTTATAAGAAAAAGAAGAATAAAAACCAAATAAAAAATGACGACGGGAACAGAGTATAATACAAAAAGTACCGAAAAAAAAACAAAAAAATTGATGCTAACAGTACAGATGCACTACTGGGAAGAAAAAGACACAATCTGCAGGTATTCATATGATTTACGATGCAATAAATGTAGCAATTCAGCTTCGAAAACGATATTTTATCTGTTTTTTTTTTCCCATTTGACATTGCATGCTATTTTTGCAGATGGGAAATTAAAAGCTATTTGACCTTTAAAGTAGATCATAACTCCTGTATACAGAGTTTTTTCTGTGTGTGCATCAGAAGTTTTATTTATTTGTTTTTTTATTCAAGATGTAATGATTTAATGCAATTAACTTGATTTATGATTTAAATGTAATACAATGTTGAATGTAATGGTTTAGATGACTTAATTTTTTAAACTTAAGCATGATTTAATTAACTAGGGAGACGACATAGCCGTTTCATCGTATGTTAACAAAATAATTCTAAGAAGCGAGGTATTGATTTCCTATCAAAACGCCCAAAGTCATGGAAATTTTTTTCACTTTTTACTTAAGTAATTAAAGGTCCTCATTTATTTGATCCTACATTCCATTATAATCACGATTTTGTTCTTGGAAGAAATACCGCAACTGGGTAGCTTATATCTTCGAAGCTATAGATCGAATAGCGTATGTTTGCTTGAACATGCAGCACAGATCAACAAGAAACAATATCAGCCGACAAAATCAGAAATATTCAAGAGAAGAAAAAGAGATAAATAAACATTCAAAACGGTAAGCAAATAATTTGGTTCTCGTAAATTTGAAGAAATACCACCACTACTACAACTACTACTGACAACTCACTGCAGCACCAGGCCGCCTGAGGCCAACACAGCTACGCACACTCTTCCATCTCGATCCTTTCAATGCCTCCCTCTGTACACCATCCCAAGAAGTTGCCATCTACCACTAATCTCTGTAAACTAAAAGTTAATTTTATTTCATATAAATTATATAAATAGGACGCACTTTTTTCTTCTTTCATTATCGTTTGGCGCAGATATTGATTATTCCAATGTCGTTTCAATATCGTTTGACATACATGGCGTAGAAATAGATTAAGTGCGATCCTCTTACTTTGAAAACATCAATATAAGTTTTTAAACTTTATAAATATAGCCTACGCAATTCAGCTTATCCAGACGAAGAGTGCCATTTGAAATTGGCAATGCTGCATGACACGCGGATTTGGAAAACTCTGACCATTTTACAGACATTTTTATGCAACTTAGAGTTTATTTGATTTACTTTGTAATCAATTTCACATAAAAAAAATCCCCAAAAATATTTTCACAGGAAAGTAAAGAGTCATTAATATTTAAAACGAGCAAACATGAAGAACAGAGAGTGGAAAAAATAAAATAAATGAATCCAAAACAAACATACATTAAAGTAAATTTTCACATCAAACAGAAAGATAACAAATATTGGCATGCGCGAATAGATGAACGCTAAACAAACAGAAAATAAAATGAACAATCAAGTTAACTCAAACGAACAGATATTACCACAAATAAGAGCAGAGCTACCGCCCTCACCACCCTCCGAAGTCTTCTAAAGTCCATAGCGTGATTTTCGCTTCACTTTACTCCAAAACTTTTTTCCCAATTCACTTTAAACACTATCCTTAAGCCTCTGGGCTAAGGGATCCCCAATGCAGAAAAAATAGGAAAAAAACAGATAAGTTTCTCCAAACGTGCCTCGACACAGAACAAAAAATAATTTTTGCTTGAACGCCTTAAAACTGCAATTCCCTCGGCAAAGGAGACCATAGTGTACGCTAAAATCTTAGTTTTGGAGCCCCCCCCCTCCCCGAACACAGAGCCCCAAAAAGATCAAAAATGTGTCCTCCGTAAATAGTCTAAAAACCCTTTTTCCCGGCTGGCTTTAAGTTTCAAAGAATTATTGTCTAGAATAAGAAGACCAAAACTTTGTTGGGATGGAGAAGGATGCTAGGGGGCCCAGAAATAGGGAAAAAACTTCTTTTCCCTGATAAGTTTGAAGCTTTCATCAATAAGTCCCTGGGCTAAGGAATATCTAGCATAAAAAAAGTAGTTTGCGGGTATGGAGCTCTAGAAAAGCATAATTTTTTGATCGTTACGAAACTTGATGCCTTAAGTCCTTGGGTCAAGAAACACCAAAGCAGAAAAAAGAATTACTAATTCCCCTTTCCCTAAAATAGGACCCTCCTGTACAAAATACTTTTTAGAACCGAGGCACAGGCCACCAAAAATTGAAGCAAGAAAATTCTTCTTTTTTAAAATTTATAACGGAAAGTCCATTCATCAGCGCCCCCAAACATTTTTTTTTCTGTTCATTAGGCTCCTTAGGGCAGAAAAACTTACGAATGTAAGGTTTAAACCGATCAAGGCCAAAAAACTTGTCGGTCCAATTCCTCACCCCCTCACACCCACTCCACCGTTTCAGAAAAACGTTTGTTCCTCTTGGCGTAGGGAACGACCGGGTGGCTAAATTTGGTCGTTTTGTCAAAATGAATCGAGTCACCCGATTGAACGTTTTAAATTGAACAATGTAGACCATGAATATCAGTTTGGCAGAAAATGTCACACAACGCCTTTTGACTTGTGACAGCCAAGAAATAGATTTATTATGCTTCCAACAGTAAAATTAATGGTCACAGAACCATTCTTTGGCCCATTTTTCAATGTGTAATAACAAGCAGAGTATCACTAGTCCATTCAGAACATAAATCCATTCTTGACTGACCCTCTTGCCTCCTTTATCAGTAGCCGTGGCTGTAAAGAGTTTCTTTTTTTTTAAATAATATGTAAAGAGTTTTAGTTCATTGTATTTCATTTTATTGCAGTAAGTTTTATAAAAAGATCCATTTTCAATTTACTTTAAATAAAATTAGCTCAAATTTAACGTGGGTTGAACAAACTGGCTCTCGAGATCTGGTTACAAATAAAAAAAAAGCTTCTGTCTTCATTATGGCCTTTATTAAACAACCTTTTGTTCACCGCATTTATCTTTTCCTAGGAAAAGGCCACTTCAAATGTGCCTGATTTGCCTTTTTAGCTATAAAAAGCACCAATGAAGACTGGAGCTTTCAGAGAAAACACGAGCAAATTTGCATAAAAGGCCATAATGGAGACATTTCTTAAGCTTCATTTCACAATACGGTTCGTCTTAAAACCCATTCACAAAGACTATTTCACTAATACCAAGTTACAGCTAGCGTTAATTTGGCCCAATGAGATTTTTCATAGAATTTTCTGATTGGCTGCAAAAGTCTGGAACATTTGGATCGGCTAAAATTAGCGCTAGCTAAATGTCTGTATTAGTAAAATCTCACTGTGAATGGGGCTTTACTAGTTTCAAATTCATATATACCTCTCTCACAATATCGTCCATAGATTCCTTTAAAGCCCCTTCTAGCTTCCTTCTAGGGTTAAGTTGAGCAACGGAAAATAATGTACGGGAAGTAAAGTCCCAGGGAATCATCATTGTTTCGTTGATTGGTTTGAACTTAGTAAGAGACGGATCAAAACCTAAGGAAAAACACAGTAAATTTCTATCTATATATATCTGTAATATTAACTATATATCATCTATAACATCCATACCTATATATATATATATATATATATATATATATATATATATATATATATATATATATAATTAACATTTTTTCTATCTATATCCAAAAAGGTATAGAGAACCAAGATTAGTATACTGGAAGCTACAGTGATGAACTATGATTCTGAAACATTGGCGCTGCGGAAGACGGAGAAGGATTTCTTACATGTTTTCCACAGGAATTGTCTACGGATAGAATTGAGTACCCGTTTGACTGACCGTCTATCAATCCACAAGCTGTATGATAACTGGGGTTCTATCCTACTTTCCAGGGCTATAATGAGAGAAAGAGTGTGAGTTTTTCAGATGAAGGATGACAGATTACCAAAGATCGTCCTTTTCGGCCTTCCATCTAGGGCCAAATGAAAGGCAGGTCGTCCCCGAACGGGGTAGTAAGACATCGTAAGGATTTAAAGAAAAGTGGAACTTCCAGGGAGGCGGTAAGGAGGGGCGCTTTGAATATATTGGGATGGAGGAGGAGCCTGCACAGCTGTGTTCAGGCGGCTTGGTTCTGCAGTGAAGTTGTTAGCAGTAGTAGAGAAAAAAACATGGCTTCTCCACATTGGTTTTTCATTTGACAAGTATCCATAGCAGACTAGCAGTAGAGTAAAAATTCGATATTAGTATCATGAGGTAGACTGGTTTTTGCAAGTTTTTTTTTCTTGATTTACCAAGTAACTGTAGAGTTTTCTGCGACTGCGAATATATCAATCAAAGGGGGAAAAACTATTTCCTTTCATTTGCTGCATAAATGCATAGTCAAGGTCTACTAGATAGTTTTGAATATGTGTTAGAAAAATGCAACTTCCACACGACAGTTTTTTAGATTTCTGACAAAATTAAGAAGAACCTGCTACAGATTTGGTATTTTTGGGTATAGGAAATAAAAACTAACTGTTTTTCTCTGTTCATTGATGGAAGCAGTCACTGACCCCTCTATAGTTATTTGGTGAATCAAGGTTGTTAAAAACCATAGCAAGTCATGACACAGATACCAAACTTTCACCCAGTGCTATTAATTTCAATTTCATTACCTAAATGTAAGTGAAACTAAATGTAAGGTAACAATCATTAGCCAATTATTTTCGCTCACAGAAGCAATTCAAAAAAACATGTACTACGCAAACAAATTTTTTTTTGACACAACAAAATTAAGACATTAGCTGAAAAAAAAATACAAATACTTCACACTCTCGTACCCAAAAGGAAATATGAGATTGGACTGAAAACCTACTGAGTTAAAAGCAGACATAATAACCACTATGCTATAGAGAGCCGCAAATAATCTTATGCAAATTTTTATTCAAGTCCAAAAATGCTCAAATTTATCCCCCTCTAAAAGATCAGCAATTCTTTTTCAATTCTCTTCTCTATTCGTCACCAGATTAGAATATGAATCATTTAATCAAGACAGCTGTTATAGGCGTAGTGTTAGAAACGGTTGTAAAAAAAGAACAAAAGAATTTCGGAATCTGTTCGTGCAACATGCAACTCGCTTCAGTTTATTTCTTGTGCATATGTTCGCACGGGCTGCCATAGCAGGTGGTAATAATTAAAAAAAAAGTAAAAAATAAATAAAAATAAGTCAAAATAAAGACAAGTTCAATATTATTCTATCACCAAACATAAAATAAATATGTAGAAATAGACGGGTCTTTCCATAAACTGTTCATAAGTTTTAACGAAAGTTTTACTGTTCAATAGATACATCTTGCATCTCCACAATTCTGTTTTAGATCGATTAAACACTTTCTTTCGAAAATGTATTAGGGAGCGAACAATTTTTTTCCAGTGAGTCTTTATCAAACTGGCCACATTTGCAAAGACACATTTAATTCACAGGTGGCAAGGGGAATTAGCCACGATTTGAACAAAAACTAAAAACGCTTCAGTTCCTTTAGTTCAAAGACTGCAACCCATAATCTTGTACCAATATGAAACCACATTCTTCAGCTACATACTGTAATTTTTCCAATTTTTTTCTTATTAAAACCACGACAAAAAAATGTTCTCACAATAAGCTTAAATACCTTATTTTCGCTTCCCAGTAAAATTATATAATTTGGGACACACCTTTTGATTTTGGACAGTTTTAGTTGGGTAAATCATGATAATGAGAGTTACACCTTTTTATTTTCAACAACGATACAATAGCTTAAAGTTTTTAAATAGCAGCCACTACATTTTTGCCATGTATTAGTCCACTTAAAAGTTAAACTTGACTTTTCACTTTAAAAATCAAAACAAAACAATAGTAACAAAGCGCTGCTGGTAATTAGGGGCTTCTTTAATGTTCAGTTGATCGGAGCAGCATTTTAAATCATCCTGAAGCCCATTCAGTTGTGTCCAATATCTTGTCCAAATTTTGGCAAGGGTAAGGGCTGACTTATAATTATAGTAAGTGAAGACACTAGTGGTAAGACACTAAGGGTAAGTAAAGACTAGGGTATGTTTTGCGGATGAAGCAGGAAAGATTGCCAAAGATCATACTTTTCGGCCTTCCATCTAGGGACAAATGAAAAGCAGGTTGTCCCCGAACGGGCTGGGAAGAGATCATAAGGAAGGATTAAAAGAAAATTGGAATTCTGGAGAAGGGGTAAAGAGAATGGATGAGAGAATGGACGGGGCTTTGAACGGATTGGAATGAAGGAGCAGCGTTCGCAGCTGTGCTCAGGCGGCTTAGTACTGCAGTAAATTAGTTAGCAGTAGCAGTAGCAGAGAAAAAGAACATGGCTTCTCCGCATTGGTTTTTCTTTTGACAACTATCTATAGCAGCAGTTTATGAAAGTTCTTTTTTCTTGATTTACTTAATTAACTGTATTTACTTATTAACTTGATTTACTTAATTAACATGATTTACTTAATTAACTTGATTTACGTAATTAACTTGATTTACTTGATTAACTGTAGAGTTTTTTGCGATTACGCACATATCAATCAAAGGGAAAACTAAGCAGCGAAACAACCACTTTTATTACCTTCTTCTCTTAAACAGTAAAAGACCAAAATTATTTATTAAGAGAAGTTTTAGTATGCTTCATTTATGAGAAGCAATCACTTTTGACACCTTTTTCTCTTAAACACTAAACGGCTATTTGTTTTATGAGAGCGGCTAGTATGCTTCTCTTCATGAGAAGCAACTACTTTCTGCAACTACTTTTATTACCTTTTTCTCATAAACACGTAATGGCTAAAATAATTAATTGGAGATGTTGTTGTGTTTCTCTTCATGGGAAGCAACGACTTTAAAAATGTGACCCCACTTTCTGGTTTAATGACAATATCAAAGCAGCAAAAAAGCGCACATTCTCAATTCAAAACTAATTTTTGATAAAGTTGATCATAAAAAATTTGATCATTTTTAACCAAATTTGATCATTATCCAAAGTTTGTAATATGTTTTTGCTTCCCAATAATTCCAGTACACATGCTCGGGTAAGACGGACCCCATTTGGGTTTTTCGCCTGCGGAAGAGATTGGAAACAAGCAACGACTAACGTAAGGTGTCTAACTTTTTCCCATGACATTGACTTACGTAAAGAAACTTTCTTCATGCATAAATCAAACGTATTTCCTTATACCCACATAAAAAAACGGAAGCTAGTCAAAAGGTATGTCTTGCCCACCCCATAGGCTAAAGGTTCCACCTTAGGGCAAGACGGACCCAACTGCTCAAAAAGATTTGTCTCGAGACAATTTTATTTCGAATACTTAAAATAATAGTAGAAAGTAAAAATAAAAATAAAAAATAAATAAATAGAAGTTAGCAAATAACTACGAAGCTCATCTCTTTAGTATCCACGAATTCGCTCGATGGAACTAATCACTTCCAAAACTGAACTTAGCAACCCCAGGAAAAATGTTCCAGTGAAAATTTCTAGGGAATCACTGAGTACAACTGTTTCAATTATATTTCGAAAATTAATTTTTGATCTAATATTAGCTTTTCTATACGTACTTAAGGTCTAACAAAAGCAGGCTACTTAAACTTTTAATTTTTGACCAAAAAGGCTCGATTTTTAGAAACACACTATTTGAATGATTGGTCAGAAAAAGATAGGGAACCAGTAGAGAACCTTAACTTAAGCAAATTATTATGGTTCTTTCGGGATTTATAATCGCAAGCGTTACAAGTAGCACAACGGAAATATGAAACATATTACACATATGTAATATGTAATTACACATATGCAATATGTAATTACATATTACATATATGTAATATGTAAATATTGAAATATGTAATAACATATTTCAGAGATTACGAAATCTCTTAGTCTGGCTTTTTAATCTTATTAATTAAAAAAAACTTTTTCCACAAAATAAGTTTTTCAAAGAAAAGTAAAGAACTCCATTAAACAAAAAATGAGCAAAAATAAAATCAAATAATCTACAAAGCGTGAAACTACCACAAATCAGCATCGATACATAAATCAAACCCAAAACAAACATAAGTTACAATAAACAACGGAGTCCAACTTAAAACGAGCCGATATTAACATAAGTTGGGTTCAAAACCTCCATGCCTTCCCAAGGCCAGAACAAAATTTGCACTTTACTGAAAAAATATAAATGTTTTTACTTTTATAACTTTAATAAATTAAATAATATTAAGATTTTGATTAATAAATATCAGTATATCTATATTAAACTGACAATGCACATTCATTTGTATTTTTTTGGATACACTTAGTTTATATAGCTTGGATACACTTACGCTATTTTGATTTGGTTAAATTTAAAGAGCAGAAGCAGCCCCAAAAGTTTGAACATAATACCCTCAGTCGTTCTTGGGATACTGCTGAGACGCCTTATTGGGAATTAGCATTAACACAGTACATTTTGATTTAATCTTATGGCAACATTTAGTTTTTAAACAGAAAGTCAAATGGGAGGGTAGACTTGGGAGGGGGATTAGTTTTCCTCCAATCACTTTCGAATATTAAAAAGGGCATCAGCCCTTTCTATTTTCGATCGAATGATCCCTTTTTGAAGTTTCTGTGACAACTCCTTCGATACGAAATGCCCTGGTCTAAACAAAAACAACAAAAAAATAATATTTTATACGCAAACCGATCTTTACTACAAAAATCACGACTCTTCCTATCACTGTAGACTATTAAAAAAGGCACTGGCCCTTTCAATTTCTAATCAAATGAGCCCTTTTTGAGTTTCTACGACAACACTTCCTATAAACACCTTATATGCCCCCAGGGCATAACTTACAACCCTTGCGCTGAAAGCTCTGATGGGATTATCATCCTAAAAGACCTAATTTCCAGAACTTTCGAATACGTTGAACAAAATAGATATATCAAAATGTTTATTGGATATGTTTGGGAAAATGGTGGGCGTAAGAGGGGGGTTAGCTGCCTTCAATCACTTTGGAATATTAATAGGGCTATAGCCCTTTCAATTTTCAATTGAATGAGCCCTTTTGGATGTTCTTACAACATCAATATAAAAACCTTACATGATCCCAGGGCATAACTTAAAACCCTTGCCCCGAGGGGTGTGGGGGGGATGGGTTGTCATCCTTAAAGACCTAATTTCCAAAACTTTCAACTGCGTTGAATAAAATGGCTATCTAAAAATTTGGATTGGATGTGTTTGGGGAAATGGTGGGCATGAGAGGAGAGTTAGTTGCCCTCAAATCACTTTCGACTGTTATAAATGACACTAACCCTTTCAATTTCCAATCGATTGAGCCCTTTTTCAAGTTTCTACGACAAACATTTCAATAAAAACCTTATATGCCCCCAGGGCATAACTTATAACCCTTGCTCTGAAGACTGTGAGGGGAGTGTCCTGCTCAAAGGTATTTAACTGCGCGGAACAAAATGCCTATTTCAAAATTTTGATTGGATGTGTTTGGGGAAATGGTGAGCGTGGAAGGTGTGTTAGTTGCCTTCCAATTACTTTCGACTATTAAAAAGGGCACAAGCCATTTCAATTTCTAATCGAATGAGCCCTTTTTGAAGTTTCTACGACAACACTTTCTATGAAAACTTTATGTGCCCCCAGGGCATAACTTACAATCCTCGTCCTGACGGCTGTGAGGGGGTTGTCACCCTCAAAGACCTAATTTCCAGAACTTTAAACTACGTTGAACAAAATGGCTATCGCAAAATTTTGATTGGATGTGTTTGGGAAAAAGGTGGGCGTGAGAGGGGGGTTAGTTGCCCTCCAATCACTTTCGACTATTAAAAAAAGCACTAGCCCTTTGAATTTCCAATCAAATGAGCCTTTCTTGAAGTTTCTACGACAACGCCTTCTATAAAAACCTTATATGCTCTCAGGGCATAACTTAAAACCCGTGCCCCGAGGGTTGTGGGTGAGTGTCCTCCTCACACAAATGTGTTTGGGGGAATGATGGGCGCGGGGGGGCTAGTTGCCATCTGACAACTATCAACTATTAACACAGACGTTAGCCGTTTAAATTTCCAATCAAAGGATACTGTTCTGAAGTTTCTACAAGAACACCGTATATAAAAAACTAGTATGTCCCCAGTGTATAACATACAACCCTTGCCCTGAGGGTTGTGGGGGAGTGTTATCCTCAAAAAGATATTATATATTTGAAAATCAGCTACGCTGAACGAAAATGTTATCACAATATTTTGTTACGATGTTTATGGGAGACAGTTGGGTGTGGATGGGGGGCCAGTTGCCATCCAATCACTTTCGAGCATTAAAAAGGGTGTGAGCCACTCTAATTCGCAATCGAATGAGCCCTTTTTGAACTTTCTACGACAACTCCTTCGATACGAAGTGCCCAGGTATGGATAAAAAAAAACAAAAAAACAATTGTGCCGACATCGTTCTTTACATAGGCAGTGCTAGCGCGCTGCCTATGATTTAGCTTGAACCCATGGAGATATTAGATTTGTAGAGTTAATACTCTCTTTTCATTAGTGATAGTCAGGACTCGAATTCGTCTTTTCTAGCCACAAAGAAAAGCTACGACTATAGTTTATAAAACTAGATTAATATGGATCACAAAACTATCTTGGTGTCAGAAAAGCGTACCATGAAAATTTACCCGATGGCCATGTGTATTTTCCTAAAAACCAGAACCAGTGAATTACCTGTTTCACTGAGATAATTTTAAATTAACGACTTATTTTCGTCTTTTTCTTCAGCAGATAATCTAGAGATTTTCCTTTACATGGCAGAAACTACAAATGAGTTTCATATTTAATACAAAACATCAGATCCACTCCTATAATTCTCCAAAGCACTCTGAAAGGCAGTCTTTCCAAATCAGCAGCTTTCTAAAACCCAGCTTAGAGGTTAAAAAAAATAATCCTTGACTCCTTTTAAATAGTAAAAAACAATGATAATAGCGAAAGAATGACATTGGTTGCTTTTAGTTTACCGTAATTTTTCTCATTAGTGATCATTCATTTTGCTGTATCATAAAAAAACAATCAATGAGATGATAAGAATCAATAAAATCATAAGAAACTGATTAAAGAGATGATATTTCTATGGAGGTACAATAGAAGTTCAATAAACCTTTTAGGATATAAACAATTTTACAAGAGCATTAAGACACTAAACATCCAAGTGAGTGATTAAGCAATAAAAATATAGTTTGTAATGAATTGGTTTTTGCATAGTTCATTGAGTTGTACAAACACGCATTATTAACTGGAAACTAAAAATAAAATATAAAAACATGCTATATAACGTGCCGTTTCCGCTATTTGGGCTTAAAAGCCCATTTTTAAAGCATGCGAACCCCCCCCCTCCTGCCTCCCAAAATATCAGTATAAAGCTCTTATCTTCTCTAAAAATTGGAGCAAGGCATGTACGCTAAAACTGAATATTTTAAGAATAAATTCACACTGTGAACCATTAGATTTACACCTGAGGAACTCCATAAAACCATTAAATTCGTGCCCGAGGAACTCCATAAAGTGACAAAGAATATGAGTTACGATATTAACTTGATCATATCTACCTAATATATTGTTGGAAAAGAACTTAAATATATTTATATGTTTCTTTATGTGTTTGCCCATTGGAAATGTGCTTTAAATACAATAGAGCACGGAATACGTCAAACGGTCTTTTAAAAATATTGAATTTCTCAATATTTCAAAATATCGAATACAAAAATATTCAAAGGATTTTTTTAATTTTGTGACAGTTTTGATAATCAAGAAAATAAAATTTGGACGTAAAAACTAAAGAGCCAACGTAATGATTTGACACTAAAATCTAAAAAAAGGAGCAAAGCGAATTTAATAAGTTTGGTTTGCGATAGACGTAATTAATGTTAATATTAATAACGAAACTATACGCCAACCGAACTGACAACAAACATAAGGTCAAAACATGTAATTTGAAAACAAATTTCCGTTGCTTTTATATTCTTTCCTCCTTAAAAGTGAATTAAATAAAAAAAAACAAGTTTTTTCGACTAAAAGTAAGGAGCAACATTAAAACTTAAAGCGAACAGAAATTATTCCGTATATGGAAGGGGTTGTCCCCTCCTCAACGCCTTGCTCTTTACACTAAAGTTTGGCTCTTTCTTACAACTCTATTTGTTAAAACAATAAAAACCTTTAGCTTAAAGAGTAAGGCGTTGAAGAGGGGACAGCCCCTTCGATATACGGAATAATTTCTGTTCGTTTTAAGTTTTAATGTCGCTCCTTACTTTCAGTTTAAAAAAACTTGTTTAAAAAAAAAAACTCCTTACAAAATGGCTACGTAAATGTGGGGTTCTACCCCTAGTCAATACCTCGCTCTTTACGCTAAAGTTCGAATTTTGTTCCAATTCTTTAAGAATGACCCCTGAATCACAAATGCCGTTTAATTACAATAGATAGCTTTTTTGAAAGTACTAAAAAAACTTTAGCGTAAAGAACGAGGTATTGACCAGGAGGAGAACCGCTCATATACGTATCAGTTTCTGTTCGTTTTAAGTTTTAAATTTGCTCCTTACTTTCAGTTGAAAAAACTTGTTTTTTATTTAATTTCTGATAGTTTTTTTAAATAATGCTAGGATATCCGGCGGCCCCCGTCATAGAAATGTCCCTTCCCCCATGACAATATTCTCCATGAAAAGATCCTCCCACGTAGCCTCCTCCTCCGACCCTCCTCCCAACCAGAAGAAGTTCCTCCTGAAGAACGTCTGCATACTTCCAAGTAGCAAATATTATATGTAAACAATGGGCAAAGTTCATAACTTGGAGCACTTCCCCTGAGGACTGTGGGGGATTAAGTCATCCTAAAACACATATATATTAGGTTTTCAACTATGCTGCACAAAATGGTTATCGCAAAAATTTGATCGGGTGACTTTGGGAAAAAATGAGCGTGGGGCCTAGTTGCCCTCCAATTTTTTTCGGTCACTTAAAAAGGGCACTAAAACTTTTGATTTCTGTCCGAATGAGCCCTCTCACGATATTTTATGACCACTGGATCAATACGATCACTCCTGGAAAAAAAACATAACAAACAAACAAATAAACACGCATCCGTGATCTTTCTTCTGGCAAAAAAACAGAATTCCACGTTTTTGCAGATAGGAGCTTGAAACTTCTACAATAGGGTTCTCTGATACGCTAAATATGATGGTTTGATTTTCGTTAAGGTTCTATCACTTTTAGGGGGAGTTTACCCCTTTTTTCGAAAATAAGGCAAATTTTTTCGGGCTCGTAAATTTTGACGGGTAAGACTAAATTTGATGAAACTTTGAATATTTGAAATCAGCATAAAAATCTGATTCTTTTGATGTATCTGGTGGTATCAAAATTCCGTTTTTTAGTTTTGGTTACTATTGAGCCGGGTCGCTCCTTACTTACAGTTCGTTACCACAAACTGTTTGATACAGTCAGCCATAGATCTGAGGTGCGTCCGAGGTTTCTAAAAACTATAATAATAAGGGTTACTAGCACACATGTTGACAGCTGCGTGTGTGAGGGGGGGGGGGTTGATACGGTGATTCATAAAAAATAGTTTTAGCTCCAAATTACACGACTTAGGGGGTAGAATCTATTATATTCCGTCTTTGTTTTTTTTAGGTGGACATTTTTTCTTATATCACGAGCACAAAACAAAAAAAAATTACCTAGTTCAACTCGTTCTACCAGTAGGAATAAATATGTTATGACGAGGATGGGAGTGGATAGGGTATTTGCCCTTTCTCCAACTCTTAAAAGCCCAAAAATAGAAGTATAAAATTCTGTAGAATCAGAAAAAGGTGACACTTCTCAACGACAATCTTTTTTGTCACACCCTTTATGCCCCCTCCCCCTTGAGATACAATTTTATGGCTTACCCCATTTTTAGAAATTTCTATGTCCGCCCATGAGTGGAACTACGCAAAATACGGAATTGCTTAAATTATAAACAACGACCTTAAGCTGAAACGGCGACTTCACGATTCCATTTCAACGCTCATTATTTCCCTTGCAAGAATGAAATTTAAATTTTAAAACTTAAGAACGTGCAATTTTCAAATCAGACAAGAATTTCATCTGAGAAAACTGCTTCAATAAAATTCTCACAAAGATCAGGTTTCATAGCTACATTTTAAGGCAAGCATAACGAATGATAACAGAGAAAGTATTCCATATCAAATTCCAATTTTAATCTTAGTTTGAACAAGACTTTTCCATTTCACTTTTTTCCCGAAGTTCACGCTATTTTTTCTCAAAAAAGTAATAATTTGTACAAAATTAATTTTGGTTTCCGTAAAGAACCAAATAGTTACAAGTATATTTTTTTCAGTTTTAAATCCACCATATACGACGTTGTCCTTAATTCCACATACTTTATAAATAAATCATGCATGCGAGTCACACCTATATAATCGAAGAACCATCAAAATAGAGAATATCTAAATCACATAAAGAACAAAAATGGCCGGCAACAGCCGTAACTGACTGTAGAATACTAAAAAAAAAGGCCTACTCAATCTTTTAAGCTCCAGGTTGTCAATAGAATGTTGATCGTTCATATTAATCTTGTACTTCTTCCACAGTTCGTCTTCAACGAACCGAACTTCTCGCCTTAACTTCAGCGAATCGAGCATTGTATCTTCAATTTTTAGACTCTATAAATAAAATTGAATTAGTTGTGGGGTCAATTAAAGGTTGTCAGTGCTTTGAGCAATATTTTGAAAGTGAGCAAAAACAAGCCCCGATTATTTAGATAAAAACATAGAAAGATAATTTATAGATATTTCCATATAGAATTATTTAGTACACCATGTACTGTACACGTTCAGACCACTATCCACCATCATTCACCCCAAGGTTTAGGCATTTGGAATATGTATGCAAGAGTTTTTGAAAACTTCCCTTCAAATAAAATCAACTATGTTTGGCTATTGTAATTTGAAAGGTGTTATGTGACACTTTTTGTCAGAGCGATATAGCCGTCTTTCACACGAAATATGCTTGATCGACTAGTCACTTCGCTCCTATATCTTATTAAATAATAAAAAGTAAGTTTCTTCAACTGAAGGTAAGGAGCAACATTAAAACTTAAAATGAACAGAAATTATTGTGTATATAAAGGTGGTTGTCTCCTTCTCAGCACCTCGCTCCTTACGCTAAAGTTTTTTTTTAGTACTTTTAAAAAAGCGTCTAATTGTTTTAATTAAACGACCCTCGTGTTTCAGAAGTATTATTAAAGAATTGGGAAAAAATTCAAACTTTAGCGTAAAGAGCACGATGTTGAGGAGGAGGTAACCCCCTTTAAATACGTAATAATTTCTGTTCGTATCAAGCTTTTATGTCGCTTCTTTTCTACAGTTGAAAAAACTTGTTTTTTTTTTAATTTCTGATCGTCTTTTAAATAATGCCAGGAAATCTGGCCGCACCTCAACGGAGAGACCCCCTCCCCACGGAAACGTCCTTTAGACAATTGGACCCCGGTATATATTTACCCCGGACAATTACTCTTAACCACTCCACCGCGTAAAATTGAGACGGCAAAAGAGAAAGCAAGACATAACAAAAATTGTATAAGAATTCTGGCAAATTCTCCCAGTGTATAATTTTCCCTGACAAGTTCACTCCCTGGAAAAATTCCTCCTCATGGAGAATCCCCCCGTGGAAAAAGTCCCAGCAGAAAATCCCCCCCCACCCGAAAATGTATGCATACATCCCAATAACAAATACTATGCGCAAATAATGGGCAAATTTATAACTTAAAGATTTTCCCTTGGCGCTGTGGGAGGAGGGTCATGTTATACCCAAAAGCATATTTATTGAACCTTTTTACTATGATGAACAAAATGGCTATCTCAAAATTTTGATCGGACGTTTTTGGGGAAAAAGGGGTGGGGGAGGGGACCTAGTTGCCCTACAATTTTTTGTTCACTTAAAATCGCCACTAAAACTTTTTATTTCCGTTAGAATGAGCCCTCTCCCGATATTCTAGGATCACTGGATCGATACGATCACCCCTGAAAAAAAAAAACAAATAAACACGCATCCGTGATCTTTCTTCTGGCAAAAAAAAAAAACTCCACATTTTTGCAGATAGAAGCATGAAACCTCTACAATAGGGTTATCTGAAACGCTGAATCTGACGGTGTGACTTTAATTAAGATCATTGACTTTTAGGGGGTGTTTCCCTTTTTTTGGAAAATCACGAAAATTTTCTAAGGCTCGTAACCTTTGATGGGTAAAACTAAACTTAATGAAATTTATATATTTGAAATCAATACAAAAAGGCAATTCTTTTGATGTATCTTTTGGTATCAAAATTCATTTTTTTAGAGTTTCGATTACTATTGAGCCGGGTCGTTCCTTACTTACAGTTCGTTACCACGAACTGTCTTATTTGGGCCTGAACACGACACATCCTTTCTCAAATTCAGAAATAGTTGGCGTTTAAAGCTTCTGATGTCAAAATTATGTTTGTCTTATTTTGAAGGGCAGACAAACACCTTTTTTGTACAAACAACTATCCATTTATAACAACGAACAAAATTTTATCTGCAAAATACATATTTTGTATCATATCGTCATTGCTACGTCTTAAGATATATCCGACATTTTCACACTTTCGAGGTCACCAAACATCGCTTCCTTAGCTGTTCTCCAAGGGAGGATTAGCATCATAATGCAGGTCAAGGGGGTCAATATTGATCAAATATACGGTGTCCTGCTGATCATCATTTTGAGTGCAGGTCAGCAAACGGTTTTTGGTAATTATTTCAAGAATAATTCCAAGAATAAAAAGAAGTCCAGAATTTTCTGATACGATCTTTAAGAGTAACAGCGACATTATAGCCTATTGAATTATTACAGTCAGGTTACGGAATACCTAATAATAACAGTGTTTCGAAGGTAAATTATTTAAATAGTTCAAATTGTACATACCGTAAAGCAAATTAGAGTAATATTATTCTGCTACACATTGTAAGTCATAGGTGAAAAGAACGACTGAGACTCATAAGGAGGTCAGAGCTCGACTTAAATTGGCAAAAGCAACTTGTTGGCTATTCTGACTTGTTAATAAAAGAAAGATCTGATTAAATATCATTAAATCAGAAGGCTCAGAGATTGTCTTTTGCTAACGCGATGTTCAGATACGTGTCAGATACGTAGTTAGATTTGCATGTCTAGTCACAACAAGCTAAGCTTCTTGGGCTGAATAACAGTTTTACATTTTTAGTATTGCTTTATTACGAATAAAATGATTGATTGATTGATTAGTCACGATATCAGTCAGGAGATATCAGCATCCTGGCAGGTCCTGGTCACATGTATGATTTGTTACTCTGTTCACATGTAGATTGCAACTGCATTAAACTGCAGCTAAGCATCCAGTTGTAGAGGCGAGAACTCGATATCTGAGATTTACCAACCACAACTTCTTTTGCACTATATTTATCACCTGCGCTTAAGAGTGCTGTTCACATTTATCTCTGGCTGAAATTCCATCCTTAAGCAAGTGCATGACAAGACAAAGATGCCTAGGCATGGGATTCTTGCTGGATTGCTTGTGAATGCCCTAATTCAAAGGCAAATTTATGATTTGTTTTACAATGAAATGGTTTGGATGGGCTACAAGCAGAGATGCAAAACACTATCATTAAAATGTGGCACTACTGCTTTGCACCGGGAAAATAGTAGAAACAGTACGTTCTGTTTAAGTATTAGACGGTCTTTCATTAGCCTGTTTCTGAATAACCTATCTTTCATTTGCTCTAATCACTTATTTTTAGAGTGTTTGTTTCTTGACTGTGTTATTTATTTCAACTCAGCCATCCATTTTTGAACACAACTATTGTTTATCACTGAAAAATCAATAACCATACATATTTGTCAAACAAACTATGTCAAAATTTGCAAAGGTACTCCGAATTTCAAATTTTTATTCCATTTTAGAACATTGAGGTTTACAAGGGATCCCCATGTATTCCCCTAAGTTTGGGCATGTTATTGTCAAGATACATCATCCAGAAGTGTGACAGCATCTTATAGATATGCGTCATTTAATCATACAATGCTATTTTAAGGTGTCTCCTTAGTTCAACCCTACCCCTCTAAGTGGTTTGTTGGACAACCTCTTATATGGAGTCCTGGAATGGCTTCTATAAACACCAATTGGTATTCATCTGTTTGTTTCTTCTTCTTCAAACAAGAAGTTTCTTTTCTTCTTCCTCTTCTTCTTCTTCTTCTGCTCCTTTCAAACACAAGCAAGCCTTTAGTTCAACAATGTATAACTACATATTCAAAGTTCAATACACTAGCTTTATGACTTACGAGTCTGGTAATTGCAGATATCGTAAATAGCTAAGACAATTGTCTACAGCTAGCTGCAAAGTTTAATGAAGAAAAACAGCTGTGACTTGTGACATTAATTGTGCTAAGTTAAAATGAAATACTGTTATAATAGCAACTTTTTCTATACCAATTGCTCGTGTTTACAAGATCTAATGGTTCAATTACTGCTTCAAGTTTGTAATTTGGGTACGGTGAATGTATTCTATGAACTAAGGATGTATAAAATGCAAAGGCGGAAACTCCTCACCTTTCATTTTTGGGGAGTAGTAATTAACATAAATAAAGAGCCGTTTCACGTGACTCATTGCCTGCGTCAAATTAAATAATGTCCAGTCGTTTATTTGAGGCATTAGTCTTCACAGAGGGGTTCTCGGAGAAATGTTGATTAATAGAATTCAAGATTTTGTCGGCAGCCTAGAGCCATGACCAGTCCAAAACACTAGCCCCAACCATGGACCCCAAAAAAGAATCGTATTTCTAGATTTTAGTCCTTTTTAGACATCTTGTTGCATCATCTGCTGCCATTATGTATTTTAACAAAAATGTGCACCAGGAAAATGTGCAGGAATTTATTTTAGAGATTTCAAATTTGGAACAGGTTGAGGAACAAAGCATAAAATAGGACACAGATTTTGCAAACTGCAGGAAAACATAAAAGAAACCACAGGATATCTTCACATTTTAGATTCAGGGGTGTGGCAAGGGCCTCTCTGCACATACTTGATCAAACAGAAGTGCAGCAAATTTTTTTGAGGGGGACGACATTCCGGGGCAACAGCGTTGAAAGCAAACAACAAGTAAATTATTTGTAAATATTATACAGAGAAGGAATAAGGCACATTAATAAATTTCGGGTGAAACAACGCTGTAGGAAATATGAAGTGACACACCAATAACACAAGCGTGACAATACTTAATCAAGGTTGTAACAATAAACGTAACCTAGTAAAGAGCGCATCATTGCCCATATTAATCAGAAGTTAAAAAACAAACTCGTAGAGAAATTTTTCGTGTAAAGCTGATTCAGGAATGGTAACTTTATACTTAGGATTAACTTAGTAGTAAAAGTTTATCGCGAAAACATTTTTTCGGTGATTTTGAAAAAGAGCTTAAACCCCTGAACAACAGGGGTGGTCTGAACTGAAAATTGGATCAGTGGGATCGCAATTGTAGAAAACCCTGAAATCGAGACTTTCAGTTCCGTAGCTTGAATAGCAAGAAAAATCATATCACGTATAGCACTGATACATCCTCTCTTTTTTCTGGGGGTGATTGTATCAGACCAGTGGCCATAATATTGAAAGAGGACTGATTTGAACGACAATCGCAATGTCTGATGCCATTTTTCAAGTAACAATAGAGATCATGCCACAGAAAAGCGGCAAGTGGTCATTAGATCATATTTTTAGCATTAAATCATCTAGTTGAATCCAGTTTTGCTAATGTTGCTGTTTTGAAATATGTATTTTAACTGTTATGCTTATCAGGCATGCATGCAGGAATTTATTTTAGGCAGCTGACATTTTTAGGGGGGTAGGCAAAATCAAAAACAACAATATACTGATTGTATGAGAAATCAAGCAGATCTTAGAGAATTGTATTATTTTTAGATTTTGAAGGGGAATAATAGCTGCTTGTGTGCAACCTTCTTCGGACATGAACACGTGAAGCCTTTTGGGGGGGGGGGGAGCCACACTTTAGGAGGGCCCTTTGTTTCAAAAAAAATGATAGTCAAATTGTATAAAGTTATATAGAGTTAAGAAAAATCCCTATAACAAGATAAGTTAAGAAAAATCCCGAGATTTCAGATAGGCCGGAGAACTCAGGGGCGGATCCAAAGGCTTCCCCTATCTTAAATGCCTGACCTGAACCCTTTCGTGTTAAATGTTCAAATTTTATTTCTAATATTAGCGTACTTTTTCAGAGCAAAACTAAGAGCGCAATTGTACAATTTTTCCGACTTAAGGAGGCACGTCCCACTCTTAATTTCTTTGTGTTTTTCGCATACATTTCATCATGAAAGAAGCCAAGTCCTACCGGAGTCTCAACCCACACCCCTGATTTTACCCAGCTCCTTCCTACCCCCTCTTTTCAGATATATATATATATATATATATATATATATATATATATATATATATATATATATATATATATATATATATATATATATATATATATATATATATATATATATATATATATATACTCAAAACGTAAATATTTTATGTACCATTTTACTAAGGACCGTGTATCGGTCTTTACTAGGTTATTCACTGCAGTGAGAAACATAAAAAGACATATCGTTTTGAGTAATTTTTATTAAAGACATTTTGTGTTGTTTTAATTATACTGGTGCTTTATTACTAAGATAAAACAAAAATAAGTAATATATTTTATCGACATTTGCCCTCGAATTTGTTTCTGTTTCATTAGCCACATTTTACAGCTGAATGAGTTTTGCTCTAAAGATTTTTCAGGCGTTAAAATATAACAATAGCAGCACCAAAGACCAATTAAAAATGCAGGTGGTTTACAACCTCGGTAATAGTGCATTCTTATATAGGTGTTGTTATTTTTGCGTGTTAAAGCAAGTATATGTTGTTACATACTCTTTTGTCTTAGGGTTATAAATAAAACTAATAGGTATTAGACACGTACTGGCGGGCACAAAGGAATTAAGGTACGCCGTTTATTTTTTGAGCTTGCTGTCGCTCTATTAAAGGTTTTTTTTTCTATTTTATATATATATATATATATATATATATATATATATATATATATATATATATATATTGTTTTTTACAGGACTCGCGACGCGGTGCGAGTAGTGACGTTGATTTACCGCTTTTCCTGGCTATTATGATTTTTTAAACGAATGACGCTAAAATTAATAAATTTAAATATAGCATACTAAGGATTATTATTTCCGCTCGGAGATTGTTTGAAATTCGAAATGATCGTCCGAGGAATATTTGTGATAGTCATGCCTACGAGTCTTCGGTGAGGGTAATCGTTGCGAACGAGGTTTATGACGAACTGTTGTTGTGGTGCTGACTCAGGCTGGGGTCAAATTGGAAGAAAATACCCAGAAGTGGGATAAAGCATATACATGCAGCAAAAAAAAAAAAAGTAATAGCTGTCTAGTCGAAACATTCCTGAAGCGAGTGAAAAAATTTTGCAGGATAATTTTTTTTTTCAAGCAGATAATTTGCATCTGCTTTGGGATTTAGTCTTCAAATCAGACAGGGACAACGAAGATGGCCCATCAGTCTTACGATAATTTTATTAACAAAACACACTAATCTCGATATTTTGGACCACGAATCCCCTATAAATGGTTCCCGAAACACCTGTTTCAGAAAAAGGACCGGGGAGTCTCAGATTCGAACTGGTGATGCCCATGGAATTTTGATTTTAGGGCACATTTCTTACTTTGCTCTGTCAGTTCTCCATCATCAAATGTGACCTTCATCCTGGAATGACACACCTTCATCTGGATGCACGATACCCAGCATTTTGTAGCTCTTCCTGATTATCTTTCAAAATTTTTATCTATCAGGATTTACGACAGGCCCCATGAAAATGATTTTAAAAGATCATAAGGACTAAGGAAGAATTTAAAAATGCCATTAATTCATATAATTTTATATAGTTGGTATATAGTTGGGAAATGTCCGTAACACCCAGACCATGACTAACTTGAAAACAATGACATGATCCTAAACAACGGTCAACGGTTTCAACAGAGCGTTTTCAAACAGTTCGTGGTAACGAACTGTAAGTAAGGAGCGACCCGGCTCAATGGTAACCGAAACTCTAGAAAACGGGTTTTTGATACCAATAGATATATCAAAAGAATCAGATTTCAATGCTGATTTCAAATATATAAGTTTCATCAAGTTTAGTCCTACTTATCAAACGGTATGTGCCTAAAAAAATTTGGCTGATTATAAGAAGAAGTGTGAAAGACCCCCTAAAACATTGAGAATCTTAAATAAGATCCCATCATTATATTCAGCTTATCAGGGACACATACTGTAGAAGTTTCGAGCACCCGAATACAAAGATGTGGAATGTTGCATTTTTTGCAAGAGGAAACATCTCGGGTGCGTGTTTATTTGTTTGTTTGTTTTTTTTTTTTTTTTCCCCCAGGAGTTATATTTTAGCCCACGGAGTCCGTTAAATTAGTAGGATGGAGTAATGGCACGTAGGTGAAAATTTCTATGGTCCTTATTAATTGACCAAAAAAAATTGAGTGCAACTAGATTCCCTCCCACTCTCATTTTTTTCCCGAAGTCTCCCGATCAAAATTTTTGAGATCGCCATTTTATTCAGCGCGGTCGAAAATAAGATAAAAGTGTCTTTTAGGATAACTTGATCCCCCAAAGTCCCCAGGGGAGGGCTGAAAGTTATGAACTTTACTCAATGTTAACATATAGTATTGGTTATTGGGAAGTATACAGACTTTTTCAGTGGAGATTTTTTCTGGTAGGTAGGGGAAGGAGAGGGTCGGGGTCTATATGGAAGGATCTTTCCATGAAGGAAGTTTTCATGTGGGAAGGGAAATTGCCATGAAGGGGGCACCGGACTTGCCAGCATTATTTATTGGTTATTGGGAAGTATACAACCATTTTCAGGAAGGATTTTTTCTGGAGGGGGGCTAGAGGAGGGGGTTACTCTGGAGAATATTTCCGTAGAGGATGTTTCTTTGGGGTAAAGGACATTTCTATGAAGGGGGCGCCGGATTTCCAAGCATTATTTAAGAAACGATCAGAAATTAAATAAAAAAAAACAAGTTTTTTCAACTGAAATGTAAGAAGGAATATTATAACTTAAAACGAACAGAAATTATAACGTATGTGAGGGGGTTCTCCCCCAAGTCAAAACCTCGCTCTTTACGCTACAGTTTTTTTTTTATTGGTTTAAAAAGAGCTATATATTATAATTAAAAGGCCTTTTTGTTTAAGGGTTTTTTGAATAAAATTTTTTTTAAATTTTAAGGTAAAGTGGGTGTTATTGATTAAGGGGAGAACCCCTTCATATAAGTAATAACATATACGTAATAAAAAAAAACAATAAAAAAACAAGTGATACGGCTCAATAGTAATCGAAACTTTTAAAAACGAAATTTTGATGTCAATAAATGTATAAAAAGAATGAGTTTATAATGCTGATCCTAAATATATAAATTTTATTACGTTTAGTATTACTCATCAAAGGCTACGAGCCTGAGAAAATTTACTCGATTTTTTAAAGAGGGGGAAACATCCCCTACAAGTGAAAGAATTTTAATGAAAATCACACCGTCAGATTCAGCGTATCAGAAAACCCTATTACATAGGTTTCAAGCTCATATCTGCAAAAATCTGCAACTTTGTATTTTTTGCCAGAAGAAAAATATACGAATATAGAAGTTAGTTACGTAAGTTAATTTGTAAAGACATCCATTTAGCAAAAGAAAAGTAAAATTTTTATGCAAATAAAAGCTGCATTAACTAAAAAACGATCAGAAATTAAATAAAAAAAACAAGTTTTTTAAACTGAAAGTAAGGAGCGACATTAAAACTTAAAACGAACAGAAATTATTCCGTATATGAAAGGGGCTGTCCCCTCCTCAACGCCTCGCTCTTTACGCTAAAGTTTGACTCTGTCTCACAACTTTATTTTTTAAAACAATAAAAAACTTTAGCGTAAAGAGCGAGGCGTTGAGGAGGGGACAGCCCCTTTCATATATGAAATAATTTCTGTTCGTTTTAAGTTTTACTGTCGCTCCTTACTTTCAGTTTAAAAAACTTGTTTTTTTTTTATTTAATTACAATTAGGGTGAGATGGTTTTCAGATGTTTACAAGACAGTATTGGTTTTTCTTAAAGGCAAACAAGTGTATCTCATTTAGAGATTGCACACGGTCAGTTGGTATCATTAAAAGCTGACGAATTCTATACATATTTTCGCACGTATACCCTATTTTATCTCGCAGCGGGGGATACAGTTCGTCTTGCGTATAAACGACGTTGTACCCCAGGTTTTTATCTCCTAATACATAAAACAAGCTAGTTCGTAACTCCTTGGATCAAACAAATCGATTTTGGTCTGTGAATTCTTTACCACGACAGCAATAATTAACTAAAGTTAATAATGCAAAAGACGAACTTTGCCAATGGCAAGGTAGCGCTACAAGCAAATGATTTTCATAGCTGGATGCGCTATAAAAAAAATGTATAGATTCCAAATTAAGAACAGTTCAATGTACTTCTATGTCCTATAACTTTTAGCTAAAGAGAGAAAAAAAATCAAACATATGTCAAAGTAAATCGGTTTGATAAGTTATATGCTAAATAGCCAATAGTGCCAAAGATAAACAAGTATTTGAAGAGGGGGAATATATGGATTTTGAAGTTTTTTCTTAACGTTCGTAAGGTGTTAATATAAAATAGTTCTATAAAGTTAAAATACTTTTAGGGAGTGAAACCTTGGAGCAATATAACATTTATTTGAAACCCATTATTAACAATCTAGAAGCTCTTTTTATTTTTTTAGGTTTTAGGAACGGCTTAAGTGTTCCAATTTTAAAGAATCAACATAAGTCACAGACATTGTGAAAGTTACTCATATGTTTAATAATAAATCAACAAAAATTATGCAACCACGCTAAATTATTTTTTCTATTTTATATTGCATATTATTTTCTATTATACTCTATTTTTTTATACAACCTTTATATTTTATTTTATATTATCAATCTATTTTCTAATATGCTTTAATTCTTTAAATATAACATCATATGTCCTTAACCGGGCTCGGATTGAATAAGCGCGGGGCCCGATTGGATTTTTTTTGCGGGCCCCTCTCTGAATATAAAATATTTAGATAGAATTCAAATTTAGTATGCATATACATATATATATTATATATATAAAATGCCATGGATCATCAGATAGGTAAACTTCTACATAAATAAAAAAATTAAAATGTTCAAAATGCAAAAACATTTCTTGAAAGTTAATTTACATCACCGAATATGAATACATGAATTACATATTTCTAGGTTTTTGTTATGTAAATTCTTCTAAAATTGTTTGAAAATCTAATTTCCTTGCGTCTTCACTTTCAATAGACATAATTGATAAACTGTTTAATCTCATCCGGATTCATTGTCGATCGATAGTTTTTTATTAGTTTTAGCCTGGAAAATGATCTCTCCAGAAGGAATGCTTACTGGAATTGTTAATAACATTCTGAGAGCAAAAAAAAAATATTTAGAAATACTATTTGCTCTACATTATCCGATAAAAATTTGAACATTTCAAACAATTTCTCAAAAAAATTCTGAAGGAAAAACAGATTTCAAAGCCGCCATTTCTTCAACTAATATTTTTCTGTCATAATCATCCATTATCGTTAAAAGTAATTTACTTTCAATTTCGAATTTCTTTGTTCATTGTGATGGTAACGCGGGGTTCTTTCAAATGCGGGGATCGATTGAGCCTAATCGCTCCAGTCGCCCTTTATCCGGTCCTATCCTTAAATCAAGGCCCAAAGTTTCTTGCTTTCTCGCCTCGGATTCCCTTAACATACTAATTTGTGCGTTTCAAGTTTGGCTTCACTGTTCCCTGTAACTTCTGTTTGTTTTAGGTTTCATTCCTTAACTCAGAATAATTTATATTTTGTTTAAATTGGACATCTTGTATAAGCTAATTTGTCATCGTTTTAAGTTTACGATTAAATAAAAAAAATCGACTTTCTACTGAAAGTAAGGAGCAAATTTAAAGCTCAAAAGAACAGAAACTATTCCGTATATTAGGGGGGGGGGCTGCCTCTTCCTCAGCCCTCACTCTTTACGCCAAAGTCTTAAAGTTCTTGAAAAATACTTTTCATTCAAATCTAACGACCCTTGTGTTTGAGCAGTCTTTCTTAAAGAATTGTGACAAAAAATCAAACTTTAGTTTGACTTGTAAGCCACCTGTCGGGTGGATTTACCACCCGACAGCTTCAACCACTTTGAGTTTCCCCATGGTTCTATATTTTAAAACGGTTGGACTCATTTCTGGATTTTGCTCCTAGAGAAGGATTTTCATACTCAGACCGATGTATGAGATTATTATCCTTGCATTTCTTTACCGATTCTGTCTTATGTTATAACAGTACTTGGAAAAGTGTGATTTTCACAGGGCTCTTTATTAACTGAATACCTATTTTGCACAAGAGCTCCAATCGAGTTTTGTTAGAGACATTACTTCTACCATGTCGTCCAAAATAAGGGTGATTAATGAACCAAAAAGACTTATTTTGGCCTATTTAACTGAATATAGAAAATCTGATTGGCTTCACTTTTGATCGGAGTTCTTGAAAATTCCTATTTCAGAAAAAGCAAAAATCAATGATAGTTAGACCACCATGTCTTGTAACTAAAACTACCTGTTTGGGATTAAAAATGAATGGATTCATCAATATTTAGCTCCGTTATCTTAAATTCAAACACATGACGAAGCTTTTTCCAGGTTGAAAGCGCAAAGGGAAAGTAAGAAAACAAAAATGTTTACGTTTATTTCAAGAACGAGAATGCTTTATAAAGAATTTGTATTATTTATTAATACTATATTAATGTATTATAAAATTAACTCAAGGCAATAAGTTTTGAGCTAAAGCAAGGCCAGTACAGTGTTATCTCCTGAATCCATAGACGCAGTAATTATACTAGACGAAAAATAGCACGAATTTCCACGAGCTCAAAGCGCTTCTTCTTCCATGCCAGTAAGGGCTAAGGCTTATTTCCAAAGATTTCTCTATTAGTTTACATTCCCTGGGAGAACCCACTATTTATTACTCCTGTATGGTAGCTGCTTGCCTGCTCCCAAGGCCGTACCCAGGATTTTTTTTTTCGGAGGGGGTTTTACTCAAAGATTTTTTTTCGGAGGGGGGGGGGTTCTAAACAAAACTACCTCAAAAAACGCATACAAAATTTGTTTATATCCATTTTTGTTACGTTTTTACGAGCCAAACAAACATTTCGGGGGGGGGGTCCAAACCCCCTTGCCTGCTCCCAAACTGAATTCATTTTTCTCCCCTATTTGGTAGGTCTATGTATTCAAGCACTAAATTTTTAACTCAGTCAAGTTATAAAATAATATTTTCAATTTATATATTCGACACTAGCAAGAGTTATTAGCTAACTTTCAGGGAGGGCGAAGATGGCGATATCCTAAATATACTAATCTACGACTAGGAGGTAGATATCTCTAGAAAAAAATTATGTTAAGTAGGTGGTGACATCTGTTTCTACCTTCTCTCGTACTCTGTCCAAATGATGAGGTAAGTCTGAGATTTGGCTTCCTTTTTGTCAATAGATTTATCTTTCAAATTTTCTCTCTCACTGGTATTATTGACTGGAGTTATTCTGGGGGAATGATAAAACGGTTTCTGCTTATTTAACATTTGTTTTTCATTGACCTTCTTCTGTCTCTTATACACTGGTCAAGATACACTGTCTTTTAGTTCAGATATACTGGTAAAACGGTATTAGCCTGCAAAAATGGTTATGGAAGAACGAAATAGTGTTTAGATTATAATGGATATTTGAAAGCAGAAAAGTGTACCTCGAAACCTTTCCTTCAAGAAAGAAAGAGTAAATACAAAAACATGACAGAAAAACGGTCAGATAGACTTTTCATTTCGAATTGAAACGGATGAAGGGCATGTACCCCCCAGGTGCTTTTAATCCAACCCCCTTTAGATTTCAAAAACACCGTTTTCTGGGGCATTTTCGCTGAAAGATTCTTTTTTTTTGGTATTTAAATTGACTTAGTCGGTTACGTCCGCGTAGCCGTTCTGACTAAGTGGACGTGCGATGGGTTGAGCATTCTTTGTCCAAGGGGCATGGGTTCGATCCCTGGCGTGGCCAGTTTTTTGGTTTAGGACGAGGGTAAGTTGTGTGACTCTGCAAGTTCAGCCAGAGTCGACCCAGCTCTAGATGGGTACTTGGAGAAATCCGGGGAAAATAAGCAGGAAGGGTATGCGAGAGCACAGGATGGCCGGCCCCCAACCTCCATTACACTTCCTGGCTGAAGGGCCACGAAACGGAGGTCATCACCATCGGTTTGGACCTTACGGGTCTAGTGCTGTCATACTTACTTACTTATTTAAATTGAAAACATGAAACAAAACTACAAATTTACCCCCCTCCCCGTAGATTTTGAAAAATGAATCTTGTTTCTCTTTAAATTTTTGTTAATTAACAACACTACAGATAAATCAAAAGTGATATTTTTCCAGGCCTTGCCGTTGTTTTTAAAGAAAAGGAGGTCATTTTAACGGTATGTTTCAACTTACCATTAACTTCAGACTACCAGGTAAATTTTATAAGATGAATCAATCAAAATATATTTGCATTGCATAATAAATTCATTTTAAATAGTGAACACCCCAGAAAAGTAAACAGCGTATTTAGTAGTACTTTAAATAGGACGAAGAAAAGAAACAACCTCATTTGTGTTACTCTCATTTTCGTTAGCGTGCAGTTAATTTGTCTACCCCAGTTTCTAGTTGTTTGAAATTGCATGATAACAATACATAAGTTTTATTTAATTCACAACAATAAACATAATAAGGCTTTCATTCCAATGAAATTAGCCAATTCCAAAACGTTAACAACGAGCATACCCGAATAAACAGGACATGGGGTTATAGAGAGAATTATTTGAAAAAAACTACGTTTTCTAAAGAGTTAAAGAGGCTGAGTCACAAGTTCGAACCTTAAAACGTACAGGGATTAGGAGGTGCAGTTGGGGGGCTGCCGCCCCCGAACCCCCGCTTCCGTATATGAAAGGGGCTGTGCCCTCCTCAACGCCTCGCTCTTTACGCTAGTTTGACTTTCTTACAACCCTTTTTTTTAAACAATAAAAACTTTAGCGTAAAGAGCGAGGCGTTGAGAAGAGCACAGCCCCTTTTATATACGGAAGCGGGGGTTTTTGGGGCGGGCGGCATCCCCCAAACTTCACCTCCTAATCCCTGTACGTTTTAAGGTTCGAACTTGTGACTCAGCCTCTTTAACTCTTTAGAAAACGTAGTTTTTTTTCAAATAATTTCTGCACGTTTTTGTACAGTTTATTACTTATTTAACTCTTTAGAAAACGTAGTTTTTTTTCAAATAATGTTATCAAAGCAGTGGAGACTAACCTGTAACCTGAAGGCCGACTGTGATATTGTTCTGGAGACGCCTGTTGAGCCGAAGGATTTAATAGATTGGATTAAAAAAAAAAAGAAACTGAGTTTCTTTTTAAAATTTAAATTCAATATAAACTCAACGCCTCGCTCTTTACGATAAAGTTTTTATTTTTTAAAAAAAAATAGTTGTTAGAAAGTCAAACTTTAGCGTAAAGTGCGAGGCGTTGAGAAGGGCACAGCCCCTTTCATATACGGAAGGGGGGGTTTGGGGGGCGGAGGCCCCCCAACTGCACCTCCTAATCCCTGTACGTTTTAAGGTTCGAACTTGTGACTCAGCCTCTTTAACAGCCCCCCAACTGTGCCTCCTAATCCCTGTACGTTTTAAGGTTCGAACTTGTGACTCAGCCTCTTTAACTCTTTAGAAAACGTAGTTTTTTTTCAAATAATTTCTGCACGTTTTTGTACAGTTTATTACTTATTTAACTCTTTAGAAACCGTAGTTTTTTTTTCAAATAATGTTATCAAAGCAGTGGAGACTTACCTGTAACCTGAAGGCCGACTGTGATATTGTTCTGGAGACGCCTGTTGAGCCGAAGGATTTAATAGATTGGATTTAAAAAAGAAACTGATTTTATTTTTAAACTTTAAATTCAATATAAACTCAACGCCTCGCTCTTTACGCTAAAGTTTTTATTTTTTAAGAAAAAATAGTTGTGATAAAGTCAAACTTTAGCGTAAAGAGCGAGGCGTTGAGAAGGGCACAGCCCCTTTCATATACGGAAGCGGGGGTTTGGGGGGCGGAGGCCCCCCAACTGCACCTCCTAATCCCTGTACGTTTTAAGGTTCGAACTTGTGACTCAGCCTCTTTAACAGCCCCCCAACTGTGCCTCCTAATCCCTGTACGTTTTAAGGTTCGACCTTGTAACTCAGCCTCTTTAACTCTTTAGAAAACGTAGTTTTCTTCAAATAATTTAAAAAAGAAACTGAGTTTCTTTTTTAAACTTTAAATTCAGTATATAAAAAATTTCCTCTGACGGGGAATCGAACCCGGGTCTTCCACCTGACAGTCAGGAGTATCGACCACTGTACCAAAGAGACACAATTGTTCTTGTATTTTTAGTCTGTGGAATCTATTTTTGACGCAAGCAAATCCCCACAAAACATGATATTTGGTTTTTGTAAAACAGGGAAGGATTGATCGGATTGAGCTGAAATTTCGAAGATAAGCTTCCAGGCCCCAGTAAAGCTTATCTTCTAAATTTCAGCCCGATCGGACAACGTTAAAGGGCGGCTGTGGTGGGAAAATTTAACATTGGCTCTTATAGGAAAACGAGGTTTTTCATAAATGTAAATTCGGGGGATATTTTTTTCGGTCTGAAAATATCAAAAGGCCCTAACAGGTCGAATTCCGCTTCGAATGAGTCCTCATTCACCCGGATCCGTTGCCAACTGTGGCCTGTAGGCGTGGCTAATAAAAAAAAGAGAAATGAACACTAAGTGGCTATATCTGGTTTTTGGAAAACAGGGAAGGAGTGATCGGGTTGAGCTGAAATTTCGAGGATAAGCTCCCGGGCCGTAGGAAAGCTTAACATCTAAATTTCAGCCCAATCAGACAACGTTAAAGGGGGCTGTGGTGGGAGGGTCGAAACTTCTGGCCCAGTTTACCCCATGAAGATAAAGTCGGAGGAGGATGAAATTTTGCACGTTTCTTAGTTTGAGCTTGGGCTATAAAATGCGATCACCGCCGGCTCTCTGCGACCTCTAGGACCGGAAATCGCTTAACATTGTGGTGGGTCGCCTCTTTAAAGAGGCACAAGTGTGCCTCCTTGAACTACATGCCCGGGAACTTGACCAGGAGAGACCCCTTTGTATAAAACATTTGGTATGAGTAAACCTATTCTAATATTTCTGTGTTGCAAAAAAAAAAAAATTGAATTGAAGTTATCAAGTATTTTGCAATAGGTTGCATAGGTTGCGTCAAGACGCTGGGTAATTGTAGACAGAGAAAAGCCAAGACAGATAGTCCAAGTAATTGAGAGGCAAATGTTTAAATGGCTGGGGCACGGGTAAATGGCAGGAAGTATGCATGACTCTTTTATTGGACACATACTTGTCAGGTTAGTTTTTGGAAAGGCATACCTGCCTAGAGTCTTAGGCATACTGATGAAGAATTCAAAAATTGACATAAGACCGTTAGATTGCCTGTAATAAGAGGCAAACAAGGCACGCCCGCCTATGGTCTTAAGAAGGTTGACGAATAATGTAGAATCGACATAGGATTGTAAATGTGCTTGAAATAACAGGCAAACAATCATTTAAAGCCACATTCATCTTTTAATTAATATTTATGCATTGCCTAAGCTCAGCTCCACATTCTGAAAAAAATTTTAATTTTTCACAATTTTTGGTTCACTTGCCTGAGACTCTGGGCGGGGGTAGCGGGTCTGCATGCAAAATGTGTTTGGTACAATTATTCTGCATATTAGGTAGATAGATAGATAAGTGTATTTTAAAGCCAAATATACGGCCATGAACACAGTAAAATAACATAAATGATAACATAAATTTTGCTCAGCTATCATCATAAAACACTTAAATGAAACACTACATTAACCTGGTAATAGTACTTAATACTTGGAAAAGCGGTCATTGAAAAAAGAACACTTAACACTTGGAAAAAACACTTAAATGAAACATTTTTTTTTTTTTTTTTTTTTTTTTTTTTTTTTTTTTTTTTTTTTTTTTTTTTTTTTTTAGTAAAAAAATTTCCAGATACCTCGCTATTCTTCTGTAATTTTTAATGACCACAAACCTATAAAGAATTGTTTTCTGACTTCAAACTGTCCAAATAGTTTACCCCCCCTCCTTAGGTGCAAATATATAGCCCAAATAATATATTTCCCATTTATTCTTGTCACTTGTCTTTGTCTTGTCTCGTGCTAAGCTGAAAAATAAACTATCGAAGAAACCGGCTAGTTCTCTAGTTTTACACAGCGTAAACTTGAGTGAGCAGTGCATAATACACAAGTACCAAAATTCCTTCCCCCACGGAATCCAAAAACTTAAGACTCAGATATAATTCTCAAATTTGGAAAGCCTTATTTTCCACGGGGGATATTTTCCGCGGTGGAGTATTTTCCGGGGGGGGGGGTACTTTCCGGGGGTATTTTCCGCGGGAGGTATTTTCCGCGGGGGGAGGGGGCGCCTAGATCCGTTTAAATCAACTCCCGCTAAAGCCGATCCCTATTCAACTCACCCCCACGCAATTCAAACTCCCGTTCAACTCAATCTCATTTAATTCAACCTCCATTCAAGTCAGGTCCCTGCAATTAAACCCCCGTTTGTGGGTGTAACTGGTTACATATTAGGTTACGTTAGGTTGAATTAAATGAGGGAGGGTTGAATAGGGTTGAGTAACATGATGGTTGAATTGCACGGGGTTGAGTTGAATGAGGGCTAAGATGAATGGGGTTGAGCAATATACGGGTTGAGATGCACAAGCGTTGAGTAGAAAAATGGGTTTGAGCTACGTGGGGGTTGAGATACACAAGAGTTGAGTTGAATGGAGTTTAGTTGCACGCAGGTTGAATTACATGGGAGTTGAGATACACAAATATTAGGCTGAATGGAGCTGAGTTGAACTGGGTTATGTTGCATGGGATCCATTGACTGATATATGCGACAATATTCTAACCCAGTTATGAAGGAAATTTCACACTGAATTACAAATATTTATACGTCGCTTTTGTATTCTAAATTAAAAATACTTGCGATGACAGCAAGACGCTTAAGCGATTAAGTTAAATATTAGCGGCATCATTTGAAAATTTTAAACTAATTTACTGCACTTGCGCAAAGCCCTGACTTGAAAATCATTGCCCTGCGTAGCATCCCGTGTTGAATAAACGTCATTGTTCAAAACTTAAAAGCGTCAAGAAATAGAGCCGTTCTAATCATGTTAACATACACTAAATGTTTGTCAAGACCGCTTCACTAAACCACTTGAAATAAGTCCTAGTCATCTGACTATGAGATTTAGACTTAAACTACTGACTTTCACCGACACCTTCTCTCTCCTTTTACAGAAAATCTCTTCCTTAGCCCTTCCCTAAAAAAAGTTATGAGCCAGATAGCTGTGTTGGGATATCCATTTTGTTCAACGTAGTTTAAAAATCTGGAAATTATGTCTTTTAGGATGACACCCCCCCCTCCACAGCCCTCAGGGTAAGGGTTATAAATTATGCCCTGGGAGCATGAAAGATTTTATAGAAAGGGTTGTCGTAGAATCTTACCCAGTTATCTGGACTAGGAGGTAAAAAAAACCTGCTTGTACTCTATTTATTACCTATTTCAATAATGACTCATATGTCCCATTGCTGCTTCATATTGTTTTTAACTTATTTGATTAGCTTTTGGGTCAATTCATGTTGGTTTTTTGTCACCCTGACATTATTTTCAACTTGCCTTTTAATTGTTTGCACCCGTATATGCATTTGGCGTGCATATAGTACCTTTGTACAATTTTAGTAAACAACGTATTTACTCTATTTAGCAACATGCTAAGTTTTCAAAAAGCAACAACTGCGTAAATTTATGTTTAAGCATTAAAGTATATGAACCAACATTGACAAATGCAACAGATAACGAAGGCTTATTCATTTGAGTTTCGACTTACTAAGATCACTCAAATTCTTGCCGCATGATCTGTGATATTGCTCAATCTATTTTTATTTGAGCCTTAACACTTTCCCATTATCTCTATTGAACAAAATCCTACTCTTTCTCAATAGTAGACAGCCATACTTCTTATAACTTTTCATCACTTATATAGAAATTCTTGCTTAAAATTTCGTTACTTTCAGTACTTAGAAATTACTAGTTACTTCCAGCCAATAGAGCTACATAGCATGATAGTAAAAATTTATAAGAAGACACAGCATTAAAGGCAGAAACAGTTTCTATTATTTTTGCCTAAGAATTAAAAAGCAATAAATTATACCTTATCATTCCATAAATATATTGTTTAAGTTTGTGGAATGTTGATCTTTGGCAATAAAACAAGAATTGTACAGTTATTTCCTTTTTAACTGTTTGATAACGTTATAAACTGCAAGATATAGGCGTATTTACTCACAGATTAGGGCAAACATTCGCTTTCTGGACGAAATTTGGTTAATATTTTGAAGACCATATTTGAGGTCTTCAAATACCATATTTGAAAATAAAACAAAATCTTAGTTAATACAAAATTTGTATTGATGTTAGAGGTATCAAAAAAATAAA